>NC_073258.2:57310833-57613863 GCF_029289425.2 Pan paniscus
TCAGTTTTTGCTGTCAAGCCCAAATTAATACAATTATTTATATATGAAACTATTATCAAGTGGAGAAGATGATTGGCAGGAGACAGGGCTAACGTGTAGCCCACACTTAGACGGACAGAACAGCATGTGGAGAATCATACCACGATTTTTTGCTCTTAGAACCACTGCGGAAACATATCAGGAAAACCAAAAGAATACATAGTGCTACAGTCATGCCCATGCACCACAACGTAGTAGTCTGTTGATGTGAGGTATCACCTGAAGTTCTCTGTCTCAGGACCAAGAGAATTAAGGAGCATGGACACAAAAAGTGAGGTTGGAGTGAAAGTTTAATAAGCAAAAGAAGAAAGTTCTCCACTGTGGAGAGGAGACCTGGAAGATGGTTGCACTGATGAGGGCTGGGGTGTTTCATTTGCACAAGGCACAAATTTCTGGTAGCTTCATCCTGTCCTCCTAGTGCACATGTGGGCCCTTAGCTTGAGTTACTCCATATTGCTTTGTTCCCCTTACTATGCATGTGTCAGGAGATGGAATTTTCCATTGCAGGCATGTATGGGAAAGTCACCTGTGTAGTCTTTCTTATCTGTACTGCTATGGGGATGTCTTAGGCAAGCCCCCTTGTGCAAGTTCTCTTATCTGTGCCTGCAGGCTGTTCTTTTGTTTGAAAGGAGTCAACTGAGGACCCGCCGTAACTACCTGCCTGAGTTTTTTCCTTTCTCCTCCCTCAATAGGCCTTTTGAAAAAACAGCACACTACTGCAAATTCCATGAGACAAGCAAAAAACTGAGTTCCCAAAGTGTGAGAGGGGGAAACCCTGACTCTAAACACACATTATCACTGGAAAATCTGAAAACCCAGATCACAGGAGAAGGATTTAATCTTACCTAGAACTAAAATGGATTTACGAAGTTGTGCAAAAATATAAAAGTAGAAGCAGCAGTGGATGGTGCTTTGCAGGCATTCTCAGTCTCCAGCTTGAACCCACATAAGCTATCCCTGACTGTATCTCACAGGGTCCATCAGAGAAGGCAGCCAGAAGAACTGGGGAGTGGTCACAGGGTGAAGAAAGCTTCCAACTGCAATTG
Organism: Pan paniscus; assembly: GCF_029289425.2. Taxonomy (NCBI): domain Eukaryota; kingdom Metazoa; phylum Chordata; class Mammalia; order Primates; family Hominidae; genus Pan; species Pan paniscus. Next base: position 57,311,919 of record NC_073258.2, read on the forward strand.
GTAGTGGTTTTGACTGGGCAGCAATTTACTTGAGCAGAGTCCAGAGGATGAGCAGGAGCTGCTGCAGATATGAGTGTAGGAGATCAGGAGTTGCTGATGGAGTGGGTAGACAGGGAGGGATGAGGTCCAAAGCCATGCTTGCTTTCTCAGCAGGGTAGATCACAGCCTGGAGCAAGGTCTGAGCTGGGGGACACTGCAAGAGTAAGACCAGTGTTTCCAACTGCGTGAAAGCTGTGTGGGACCTCTGGCAACAGACTATCCCCCACTTCCTGAGTGAATTATACGGCATAGCAAAGGTGGCCAAGATCCCCATTGGCCTGAGAACTGATTGGACTCCAGTGAAGACTCCAAGATGGCGATCCGTAACCATCTTGGCTACCCTGACTCAGCACTCCCGGATTCGCCAGTTCCCGCCATCCCAGTGGCCATCTTGGCCACCCTGACTTGGCATTTTCACTTATTCCAGCCATTTATTCCTGCCCTCCAGACAGCCACCTCGGGTACCCTGACTCAGCATTTCCGAGTTCACCCTTCCTGTTCCCGCCACCCAGACCAACACGCATGCCCACTAGGGCACGCCACACTCAGAAGCGGGAAACTCAACCGACCCCGCCCCTATCCTGCCCACTCCCCACTCAGCATCCATATAAGTGTGCTGCACCTCTGGCACAGCACGACTTCCCTGGCCCTCCCCCTGCGGACCAGTGAACCTCGCCCAAGAGCTCACTAAAGAAGATTTTTGCCCTCTTTGTATCACCTCTTGGCCTTATTGTTCCACGGTGCCCCTCCATTGCCTTTCAAGAACCATTCCCCCATTCCCTACAGTGGCTGCAGCAAGCCCAACACAAGGATAGTCTAAGCCCAGACTTGCCTAACCTTGTCCCCAGATAATGGTATTTCTCTACCCACCCTGGTAGCTGAACACAAAACATTGAAACTCTTGAGAGCTTTATGGCCCCTCCTACTACCTAAGAAACCAAAATACTTACCCTGGCCAACTTAGGGCAAGCTTAGTTCCCCCTACTACTACTGTAGCTGGTGCTCTCTTGAAAGCACCACCTCCTGGCTGGAGGCCAACTGTGATGATTAATATTGTCAACTTGATTGGATTGAGAGATGCAAATTATTGTTCCTGAATGTGTCTGTGAGGGTGTTGCCAAAGGAAATTAACATTTGAGTCAGTGGACTGGGAGAAACAGACCACCCCTCAATCTGGGCAGGCACCATCTAATCAGCTGCCAGTGTGGCTAAATAAAGCAGGCATAAGAAATTGGAAAGAGGAGATTTGCTAAGTCTTCTGGCCTTCATCTTTCTCTCATGCTGGATGCTTCCTGCCCTTGAACATCGAATTCCAGATTCTTCAGCTTTTGGACTCTTGAACCTACACCAGTGGTTTGCCAGGGGTGCTCAAGACTTTGGCCACAGACTGAAGGCTGCACTGTTGGCTTCCCTATTATTGAGGTTTTGGAATTCAGACTGGCTTCCTTGCTCCTCAGCTTGCAGACAGCCTATTGTGGGACTTCACCTTGTAATTGTGTGAGTCAATATCCATTAATAAACTCCCCTTCATATATACAACCATCTTATTAGTTCTGTACCTCTAGAGAATCCTAATACAACAAGCAACTCATGACAGAATAACCTCAATCTCAGGGAAAAGAAGACAACACCTAATTCCATTGCATGCAACATCCTGGTTAACCAGAGGTCCTGAGTCTGTCCATGTGACATTTTTACTGCTAGCATAACCAGCATTTGAGAAAGCCAGCACACTAAACAGATCTACAACAAAGAACTCTTACAGAGTCTACTTCACTCCCTGCCAACCCCAAGAAAGCAGGTGTTGGTATCCACAGCTGGGAGACTTGAAGATGGATTGCATCACAGGACTCTTTGCAGACATTCCCTAGCACCAGCCCAAAGGCTGGTTGTCCCCTGGGTGGCTGGACCCAGAAGAGCAACAACAACCCCTGCAGTAAGCCTCACAGGAGCCCCATCCCTAGGAGAAGGGGGAGTGCACCATATCAGGGAGACCACCTTGCGGGATGAAAGAATCTGAACATCAGACCTCGATTTCCTGACCTTTCCACTGAAACAGTCTACCCAAATGAGAAAAAAAAGGGGGGGAAGTAATTTTGGTAATATGACAAAAAATCGTTCTATAACTCCCCCAAAAGTTCACACCAGCTTCCCAACAATAGCCAAAACAAGAAGAAATATTTGAATTGCTTGATAAAGAACTCTGAAGTTTGATTATTAAGATACTTAAGGAGATACCAGAGAAAGTTAAAAACCAACTTAAAGACATTTTATTAAAAAAAACAGCATATGGATGAAAAATTCTGAAGAGAAATAGACATCATAAAGAAAAAAACAATCAAAACTTCTAGAAATGGAAGACACACTTAGAAAAATGCAAAACACAGTGGAAAGTTTAAACAATAGACTAGAACAACCAGAAGAAAGAACTTCAGAGATAGAAGACAAGGTTTTCAAATTAATGCAATTGGATAAAGACAAAAAAGAATAAAAAATAAACAAAGCCTCCAAGAAACTTGGGATTATGTTTAAATGGCCAAACCAAAGAATAACTAGTGTCTGTGAAGAAGAAGAGAAATACAAACATTTGGAACACTTATTTGGGGAAACAGTTGATGAAAATACCCCTGGCTTTGCTAGAGGTCTAGACATTCAAATACAAGAAGCTCAAGGAACACCTGGGAAATTCATCACAAAAAGATCATCACCTAGGCACATAGTTATCAGATTATCTAAAGTCAGGATGAATGAAAGAATCTTAAAAGCTGTGAGGCAAAAGTATCAGCTAACCTGTAAAGGAAAGCCTATCAGATTAATGACAGATTTTTCAGCAGAAACCCAACAAGCCAGAAGGGACTGGGGTCCTATATTTAGCCTCTTTAAATGAAATAATTATCAACCAAGAATTTTGTATCCAGCAAAACTAAGCTTCATAAATGAAGGAGAGATAAAGATTTTTCAGACAAAGAAATCCTGAGAGAATTTGCCACTACTAAGCTAGTACTATAAGAAATGTTAAAAGGAGTTCTGATTCTTGAAACAAAACCTCAAAATATACCAAAATAAAACCTACCTAAAGCATAAATCTCAAAAGGCCTATAAAATAATAACACAATGGAAAAAACAGGGTATTTTGGCAACAACTAGCATGATAAATAGAACATTACTTCACATCTCAATACTAACATTGAATGTAAATGGCATAAATATTCCACTTAAAAGGTACAGAATGGCAGAATGAAAAAAATCCACCAATCGAGTGTCTACTGTCTTCAAGAGACTCACCTAACACATAAGAACTCACATAAACATAAGGTAAAGGGGTGGAAAAAGATATTCCACCAAAATGGAAACCAAAAGTGAACAGAAGTAGCTATCCTTATATCAAATAAAACAGATTTTAAAGCAACAACACTTCAAAAAGACAATGAGAGATATTATATAATGATAAAAGGATTAGTCCAACAGGAAAATGTAAGAATCCTAAATATATATGCACCTAACACTGGAGCTCACAAATTTATAATATAAAAATCACTAGATCTGAGAAATGAAATAGACAGTGTCTATCTTTAAATGAGATTATGGTCTATCTCATTTCTTAGGTTTAGTAATTTTTGTTTTATTAAATAATAGTGGGAGACTTCAACACCCCATTGACAGCACTAGACAGGTTATCAAGACAGAAAGTCAACAAAGAAACAATGGGCTTAAACTATACCCTAGAACAAATGGACTTAATGATATTTATAGGACATTCTACCCAACAACTGCAAAATATACACTCTTTTCTTTAGCACATGGAACATTCTCCAAGACAACAGACCATATGATAGGTCACAAAACAAGTCTTAATAAATTTAAGAAAATATGGTTTGGCACAGTGGCTCACACCTGTAATCCCAGCAGCTTGGGAGGCAAAGGCAGATGGATAGCTTGAGGTCAGGAGTTCAAGACTAGCCTGGTGAACATGGTGAAACTCCATCTCTACTAAAAATACAAAAAATTAGCTGAGAGTAGTTGTGTGTGCCTGTAGTCCCTGCTACTTGGGAAGCTGAGGCAGGCGAATCACTTGAACCCTGGAGGCAGAGAATTGCAGTGAGCTGAGATCATGCCCTTGCACCCCAGCCTGGGCAAAAGAGCAAGACTCTGTCTCACAAATTTGAATTAATTAATTAAAAAATAAATAAATTTAAGAAAATCAAATTTATATCAAGTATCCTCTGAGAACATATTGGAATAAAATTAACTTCAAAAAGAAATCTTAAAACTATACAAATATATGGAAATTAAATAATCTGTTCTAGAATGATCTGTGGGTCAACAATGAAATCAAGGTTAAAATTTAAAAATTATTTGAGCTGAATGATAATAGTGACACAACTTATCAAAACCTCTGAGATACAGCAAAAATGGTGCTAAGAGGAAAGTTCATAGCATCAAATACCTGCAACAAAAAGTCTGAAAGAGCACAAATAGACAATCCAAGGTCACGCTTTAGAGAATAGAGAAAAAAGAACAAACCAAACCCAACCCCAGCCAAAGAAAACATCACTCACTGATGATATGATTGTATACCTAGAAAACCCTGAAGACTCATTCAAAAAGTTCCTAGCTCTCATAAGTGAATTTAGTAAAGTTTCAGGATACACACATCAGTGTACACAAATCAGTAGCACTGCTGTACACCAACAATGACCAAGCTGAGAAACAAATAAGAACTCAATTTCTTTTATAATATTTGCAAAAAATAAAATAAAATACTTAGGAATTTACATATCCAAGGAGGTGAAAGAGCTCTACAAGCAAAACTACAAAACACTGCGAAAGAAGTCAATGACAACACCAACGAATGAAAACACATCCCATGCTCATGGATGGGTAGAATCAATATTGTAAAAATGACCATACTGCCAAAAGCAATCTACAGTTTCCATGCAATTCTCATTAAACTGCTATCATCATTCTTCACAGAACTAGAAAAAACAATCTTAAAATTCATATGGAACAAAAAAAGAGCCTGCATAGCTGAAGCAAGACTATGCAAAAATAACACATCTGGAGGCATCATATTACCAGACTTTAAACTATGCTATAAGGCTATGGTTACCAAAGCAGTATGGTATTAGTATAAAAATGGGCACATAGAACAATGGAACAGAATAGAGAACCCAGAAATAAAGCCAAAGACAGCCAACTGATCTTTGACAAAGCAAACATAAACATTAAGTAGGGAAAGGGCAACCTATTACAAATGGTGCTGGGGTAATTGGCAAGCTACATGTAGAGAATAAAATTGGATCCTTATCTCTCACCTTATGCACAAATCAACTCAAGATGGATCAAAGACTTAAATCTAAACATGAAACCATAAATTTCCTAGAAGATAACATTGGAAGAACTCTTATAGACATTGGTTTAGGAAAAAAGTTCATGAAAAATTACCCAAAAGCAAAAACAACAAAAACAAAAATAAATAGATGGGACCTAATTAAACTAAATAGCTTCTGCATAGCAAGGTAAATAATCAGTAGAGTAAGCAGACAACCCAAAGAATGGGAAAAAATATTTGCAAACTATGCATTTAACTGTCATGGTTTGCCACTCTTACTACGGTTACCATGGGACTGAATGAAGGACGAACACAGAAATGAAAACTTAGAACATGAGAAACTATTTTAAAGAGAAGGTCCGGGGAAGAAGAAGAAGGCTCCTTGCTTCTAGTCTGCAAAGGTAGCCCTGAGCTTCTACAGCCGTTCATATTTATTGGGTAGAAAGAGCAGGGAGGAGGAGGTAACGATTGGTCAGCTGCTTAATTGATCACAGGTTCACATTATTGCTAATAGGCTCCCAATGTGCCTAATCACAAGAAACACTGTGCCTAGGGCATGACTACCCTCAGCCTTCCTTCTGGGCATCAGACATAGTTTGTTATTTTGCTGACATTCTGCATTTATGAGAATAGTTTGCTGTTTACTCATATAGCCTCCAGTGGTATACTGAGTTGACCACAACCCTCACTCTTTCGGCCTACAACATTCAACAATGGACTAATATCCAGAATCTACAAGTAACTCAAGCAAATCAGCAAGGAGTGAACAAATAATCCCATCAAAAAGTGGACAAAGGTCATGAATAGACAACTCCAAAAGAAGATATACTTATGACCAAAAAAAAATTTTAAAATGCTCAACATCACTAAGTATCTGGAAAATGCAAATCAAACCACAATGAGATACTACCTTACTCCTGCAAGAATGACCATAATTTAAAAATAAAAAAAAAAAGTGTTGGCATGAATGTGGTGAAAAGGGAACACTTTCACACTGCTGGTAGGAGTGTAAACTGGTACAACCACTTTGGAAAACAGTATGGAGATTCTTTAAATAAGTAAAAGTAGAACTTTCACTTGATCCAGCAATCCCACTCCTGGGTATCTACCCAGTGGAAAAGAAGTCATTATGTGAAAAAGACACTTGCACATGCATGTTTAGAGCAGGGAAATTAGCAATTGCAGTAGTATGTAACCAGCCTAAATGTCCATCAACCAACTAGTGGATAAAGAAAATGCAAGATATATATATAATTATATATATATATAATATATAAAATATATATATAATATATATAATATATATATATACACACATACATACACACACACATATATCTCATGAAATCCAGAAATCTGATTACTCATTGAAAATCTGATATATATAAAGAAAATGCAATATATATATGACAAAAAGTGGACTCATATAACCAGAATATATATATGATATACATATCACATTTTCTTTATATATACCATATATATATCAAATGATATATATAGATATCACGTTTTCTTTATCTGTATATGTGTGTGTGTATTTATATATATATGATGGAATACTACTCACTTATAAAAAGGAACAAAATAATGGCATTCACAGCAACCTGGATGGAGCTGGAGACCTTTATTCTAAGTGAAGTAACTCAGGAATGGAAAACCAAATTTCATATGTTCTAACTTATAAGTGGGAGCTAAACTATGAGGATACAAATAGGTAAGAATGACATAATGTATTTTGGGGACACAGGGAAAACGGTGCAGTGTGGGCGAGGGATAAAAGGCTACACATTGAGTACAGTGTACACTGCTCAGGTTATGAGTGCACCAGAACCTCAGAAATTACCCCAATGAACTTATTCATATAACCAGAAACCTCCTACTTCCAAAAAATTATTGAAATAAAAAAAATTTAAAAAATTTGAAAATTGGAAAATTTATATACATACGAAAAATTATCAAGTGACATTAATCTATATTATATATTTATTATAACAATATTACAAATTGATTATTAAACACAAAGTTGACATCAATTCTCAAAGAGCTTATAGAAGGCATTTTTCACCTCTTTGTTTCTTAAGCTGTAAATCAAAGGGTTAAGCATGGGGATTACTAAAGTGTAAAACACAGAAGCCATTTTATCAGTATCAAAGAAGTGAGTGGAATTGGGCTGCATGTACATGTAGAGTAGAGACCCATAGAACACAACCACCACTGTCAAATGGGAACCACATGTGGAGAAAGCCTTTTTCCTGCCCTCTGCAGAATGCATTTGACATATAGCTAACAAAATCAACATGTAGGACACTAAGACTATCAGAAAGGAGGAGATCAAATTAAATACAGAAAATAGTATGCTCAACAATTCTATTTCCTGTGCATTTGAGCAAAGCATAGGTAGCAAAGGAACATCATCACAGTAAAAATGACTGATGACATTAGAGCCACAGAAGGTCAATGTAAAAATCTTAATAGTGAACATCAGAGCCTGAAATGTGCTGTAGAGATATTGAATGCCCACCAGTACATGACACAGTCGCTGAGACATAATAACATAATAGAGCAGAGGGTTACAAATGGCCACATAGCGGTCATAGGCCATGGCTGACAAGATGAAAAATTCACTGATAATGAACATAAGGAAGAATGCCAGCTGTGCCGCACATGCATAATAGGAAATAGTATTTCGATCCACAACAAAATTTGCCAGCACCTTGGGACAAATGACAGTAGAATTACCAAGATCAACAAAAGCCAAATGTCTGATAAAAAAGTACATAGGTGTATGTAAGTGGGAGTCCAGTTTGGTCAAAATGATCATAGTTAGGTTGCCCACCACAGTGATTAGGTAGATGACGAGGAAGACTCCAAAAAGGGGAATCTGCAGCTCAGGCCACAGAACCTGACTATTCTATTTCTAAAACTTTATCTTAAATTTGCAGTATTGCAGGAATTGCTCACATAGGGTTTTATGGTAGAATAGAAGATGCACTGAATTGCAAAGGAAACTCAGAATTCCAACATCAATCCCACCAATCTGAAGTCAACACTTCGCTTAAAATGGTTTTAGTTTTTATTCAGTCTATTTCCATTGTCGCTGTCAATTATTATCTCTCTCTGAAGATTTCTCAATTTTGTATCCTACCTGTTTTTCTTATGGAAAAAAAGTATATTTCTAATGTATTTGAATAATTATGCATACTTTTTAAATACCCCTGTTTAGGGATAACCAATAGAAAAGACAGGATACAAAAAGTATGCAAAAGAATTATTTTTCAATCTTTAGCCTTGATGAAATCTTTTAGGAATTAATGATAGTTCAGGGATTTATCGGTAGCTCTATAACTTTTAAAATTCTTTCTATTTATTTTACAGGCTACTCAATCAGTTCGTAATGCCTGTTGTTTAAAGGAAAACAATAGTAGTAACTCAGTAGTAAAAATAAACCAAAAATATGCAAGTTTATATATGTAATATCACTATCTAGAAATTATTTGAAGCTTGTAAAATGTTGTATAGAAAAACATGGACACAGAGAGGGGACACAGGAAGGGGAACACAGGGAGGGGAACACCGGGGCCTCTCAGAGGCTGGGGCCTAGGGGAGGGATAACATCAGGAGAAAAACCTAATGTAGATGACAGGTTGATGGGTGCAGCAAACTACCATGGCACATGTATACCTATGTAACAAACCTGCACATTCTGCACAGGTAGCCTAGAACTTAAAGTATAATAAAAAAAGCAAGAAAAAAAGAAAATACATATTTTAAAACACTATTTTTGAAATATTTTATTACATGTGTTCATAGTACTTCCTGATTATATGAAAGTCAAATGGAAATGGAAATCTTGCATTGTATCTGGGAATCTTAACCTTTCTAGATTCTAATAGATAAGATCATTGGCCAGGCACAGTGGCTCACGCCTGTAATCCCAGCACTTTGGGAGGCCAAGGCAGGCAGATCACGAGGTCAGCATCCTAGCTAACACAGTGAAACCCCGTCACTACTAAAAATACAAAAAAATTAGCCGGGCGTGGTGGTGGGCACCTGTAGTCCCAGCTACGTGGGAGGCTGAGGCAGGAGAATGGTGTGAACCTGGGAGGCGAGCTTGCAGTGAGCCGAGATTGCACCACTGCACTCCAGCCTAGGTGACAGTGTGAGACTCCATCTCAAAAAAAAAAAAAAAAAGAAAGAAAGAAAAGAAAAAGATAAGATCATTGATGACTTGGTTTTGTATTTCTAATGTATTTGAATTTTTCTTCATTTGCTATATCTAAATGCTACTATTGATTCTCACAAATCAATAGATCTAGGACCTCTGTTCAACTCATAGGATAATTCTCAAACATCACACTACTCCAGGGAACCCCGGTTATTAAGAGGGATACTGAATTTTTGTGGTGTATTTGAAGGAATCAACTATCAGTGACCCTACAAATGTCTATTGCCAGAATCTACAGCAATAGAAAATTACTCACACCCAGGTAATAATCAAAATCAATGACAATTTTTGTCCACTCACCTTTAATGAAGAATCAAATTGTCTTCTCTCAAATTACTTGTACTTTACCTTTGGATAGGAAGAATTTATGGGTTTTCTCTTCTTTTTGGCATGTTCCCTAAGGAAGTAGTATATAATTCATTCAGATCATTATGCCCAAATCATCTGAGACACTTTAAAAGCTGCCTTCATATGCGTGCTAATTATCTAGCCCATCATACGTTTTCCCAGTGAGAATATATAAGGAACAACTCAAGAAAACAACATAAATGCTCTGAACAGATCCATGGGGACCTATGTGACGTAAAAGTACTCACTCAATTACACTGAGTCAGCAATTAAAGTAACAATGAAAATACTTCATCACGCTGCCATCAGCTTCAGCCTAGTAAAACTGGAATAGTTCCAAAGTCATGATGAAATTGTGACATATTATCATAAAAGATTCATTATTTGAATTTATTATTTATCTAAAAGTACATCATAGGCACTGAGTTAAAGATATATCTTTTAACCCTTACATGTGAGTTAGATAATACTATTCCTATGTTCAGAACACACCAATCTCAGACAAACTATGTAATTTTCCAGAAGTCACATACTTGATAACTAGAATATTTGAAATTAGAACCTAATCTCTAAATAAGTGACATATATACTTAGTCCTTTCATATGGCAAGCCCATACTAACAACTGTCCTATTTTCTGAGATAACACCACTGTTGGATAAAGTTTAGTACAACCTTATCAAGAGTAAGATCTACTGAAGATAGTACACACCATCTCCCATGGTGTGAAAGTTGCAAATGTAAGATATATTAACCATGATCAATTAAGCCCTCTTTCTCTTTTCATTCCAACTTCTAGAACATCACATTGCAACTAATATCAGAGTGCCTTGACATTTCTGCAAGCATCGTAAGATCTAGCTAAAGAAGGATTGAGTTAATAATATTTTATTTGATGTTCAGTGGATATGTTTGTGTCATTCGAAGACCATGATATTTATCACTGAATAATGCTATCTATTCTGATTTAAGAATGTCTTCTGGCCAGGCGCGGTGGCTCACGCCTGTAATCCCAACACTTTGGGAGGCCAAGGCGGGTGGATCATGAAGTCAGGAGATCAAGACCATCCTGGCCAACATAGTGAAACCCTGTCTCTACTAAAATACAAAAAATTAGCCAGGCATGGTGGTGCATGCCTGTAGTCCCAGCTACTTGGGAGGCTGAGGCAGGAGAATCACTTGAACCTGGGAGGCGGTGGTTGTGGTGAGCCAAGATCGCACCACTGCACTCTAGCCTGGTGACAGAGCAAGACTCTCTCTCAAACAAACAAACAAAGAGAATATCTTCTAAGGATACTTTGTTATGGAACATGGTGCACAGTCTATGACCCATCTTTCTACAGTGCATATATAGATGAAATCATCATATCACATTGTACGCCATAAATATGTAGAGTTATTGTCAATTAAAATAAATATATACATTGAGAAACATATAGCAAAATATGAATCTAAATTGCACACTTTGATTAGTCTTAAACATGTATTTTGCTTATGCCTTTATTCAACAACAAAGAAAGTTTCCTTATGCTTTATATCCTCATAGGCCACTTGCATTAAAATACAAATCTCCATAAGGAGATTTTCCTCATACCCTAATCCCAAACAACATCCCCCCATCCTTGGGTAACTGAATCCTATCCCTGGATTTATTTTGTTTTTTTCTGTTTTTTAATTTCAAATACAAAGAATCACACCATATATACTCCTTATCTGGCTTCCTTCACTCAATATATTGCTTTTGAAATTCATTTATATTGTGCATTTTTGCTGCATATTTCATTGATTATGTATCACTGCTAAAGTTGTCATGTTCTGACACCTCCATGAATGAGTTGTTGCTGTTAACCTTCTCCGGAGTCATTGCCACGGCCACCTTCTTGATTGTGATCATTTCCTACATCTTCATTGCTTTTGCTATCCTAAGGATCCGCTCAGCATCAGGCAGACAGAAAGCCTTCTCCACCTGTGCCTCTAACCTAACTGCTATGGCCATATTCTACGGTACCTTAAGCTTTAGCTACATTCAGCCAAGCTCCCAGTATTCTGTGGAACAGGAGAAAGTAGTTTCTGTGTTCTATACACTAGTGATTCCCATGTTAAACCCATTGATATACAGTCTGAGAAACAAGGATGTAAAGCAGGCAGTGAAAAGAGCTATAGACATAAAACATTTCTCATGTTAATTTCAAGTCACTGTCAGTGCTACACTATTCTACCAGAATTCATATAAATTCAATAAATTCTACAGTGTCTGTGTTTTCATAAATCATTGTAAACTAAACGTTTATAATTCACATGAGAAAACAAGACTGAAAAGTTGGTGAATTGATTTAATTTTAGGAAAAAAAAAAGCCTTAAAACTGAGCTTTCCTGAGATGTTAGGCCCATGATATTTGAATGAACCAATCAATCCAAGAATTGCATATATATTGTCTAATGTTTGAAAAACTGAATATATTTGTGTGTATAGACTTTTAGAAATATAAAAACTTTTTTCTAAGAATTTAAAGAATTAATGTACTCAAAAGATTAAGATAATTCTGTGCTTGATATTTGCTTGTATCTTTAGAAAATCTCCATATTAACTAAATAGACAGATATGATTCCAATTAAAATTTTCTAATTTTCAGGTATTTACCTAAATTTTTTCTTCTTAGACACTCATGACCTAGCAACAGAAGATGGGTTGTATATAACCTTATTATAATCCTTAGTTTGTAATAATAAACTCTTCCTAAAGTATCCAGCTAGATGTATGTATGAAATAATTCCATTTTGGTGTAAATCCAATTCTGCACCCTTCTCATCCATCTTTTCCTTTAAGAATCTCCCTCACGTTCTTTCAAGATTAAAAAAATCAGCAATCGTCAAATCACATGATAGATGTTAATGTTTGCCTATAGGTTCAATTCTGTAATGATGCATTAGTTGATTGTATTACTTCACAAATTTCCATCGTTTTATGAATGCTATCTGTTACCAAAAAGTTCTGTGAATAATATTGGTATCAATTTTGCAAATTCAAACGTAGTACATCCTGTTTTTTGCATTCTGGAGCCTGCATTAACTACTGAGATCATAGAACACAACCTCAGGTATTTACAACTAAAGTTAAGTTTTTTTGAATATTTGAGCAATTTTATATTTACTGCTTCTTACTTAGCAAACCAGATGACACTGTGCTAGCAAGAATGACATTTTGAAAAGCATAAGCAATTTTTATCTTTTTTATAAACAACAACAAAAACTATTGTAAGAGTACTTTTTCGTATACATTTTGAAAAATATGGGGCATGGAAACAGATTGATTTAGAGTAAATGTGATGTTTATTCACGTATAATGTAAGTCACATTCTCTAAAATGCACTTTCAAATGGAATCATAATCTTCATTGTAATGCTTATAATAGTAGTTCATACCAATATGTTTCATGTAAGTAGAACTTTCATTTATATGGCAAGCATTATATTTATGCATATATTTTCACACTTATTCATATACAGAGAAGTGAATTTTTAAAAAGATAATTGATAAAAGTAAATCAACTTGCCCCATCTCTGCTTAGGTAACCATTATTATATTTCTGATTCTACCACTTAGTAGGCTAGAGTTTTTCCTACATATATTCTGATGGAGTTTATACACATAAAAGTTAAAAACAGCCCCGGTCATTCTAATGCATGTTATTATCTGTGGAAGCTTATATTTTTCTGTGTTCCATAGAAATACTTATTTAATAATAAAACAATGCTCATGAGCCTGGCTATGTTTAAGCAATGAGTAGTGTGATGCAGAAATGTTATATCACACAAATAAATTTGCAAATAATCATTTTTAACACACCCACATCACACTATTAAACACAAATTTTATATTTTTCATAGGATTTGAAAACACTGGAAATACAGGTTTAGAAGATGAAGATTTAGGAAAATAAGTAAGAATTTTATTTGGCAGGTAAAATTTACCTGGCTCTGAGAATTGTTGAAACTTAATGAAAGAGTGTGTATTTTTTTTTTTTAACAATAAGAGTCACAGTGACATTCAAAGAAATCGTGGGTATAAATAGATGATTATTATCAAGGAGGTAGCTCTGTGCTCTTTCTTTTATTGATATTTAGGACTTGAAGTATTATTAATATAGCCATTTGTTGTTTGTAAGAGCTATAAATTCTTGATGTGGGATCTGCATTGGTTGCATATATTGCAAACATATTCTATTTCATGGTTTGTTTTATCTTTTTACTATTTATTTCCTCCTTTGACAACATTTTGTAATTTCAGCACTGTTGATTTGTTTATTTTTTTTAAAATGTTGGTTATTTCTACCCTTATTCTAATAAGACATGTATTATCATCAAAAAAGGTTATATACTTTCTCTTACATGCCTATATGGACACTCAAATATATAAATGTCATTTATTGGAAAGACACACTGTTCATTTTCTTTATCAATTTTTTAGAAATTGGGAATTCATGTATATGTAAATTAAAGATACTGAGTCAATGCTATCTCTGCTACCTCATTGATCTATTTTTTTATTCCTGTGCCAATATTTAATTGTATTAAATACCTACCTAATATACCTAGAAATCTAGAGAGGCTACTACTTCTCCCCTATTATTCTTTTTTTCAGAAGGATTTAGCTATTTTTTCTCCCTTGTATTTTCATCTAAGTTTCACACTCAGTGCAGTAAATCTTAGTGGAAGATTTCCTTTTTTTTTTTTAATTTGAACTTTATTTTAGATACAAGTGGTACATGTTCAGGCTTGTTACATGAGAATGTTGTACCCAGGTACAGAGCATAGTACCTAATAGATAGTGTTTCAATCCACACGTCCCTCCCTTCCTCCCCACTCTAGTAGTCTGCAGTGTTTATTGTTCCCATGTTTATGTCTATGTTTGCTCAAAGTTTAGTCTCCACTTATCAGTTAGAAAGTGGTATTTGGTTTTCTGTTCCTGCATAATTTGCTTATGGTAATGGCCTTCAGATGCAACCATGTTGCTGCAAAGGAAATGATTTAATTCTTTTTTATGGCTGTGGTGTATATACACCACATTTTCTTTATCCAATCCACTATTGATAAACACCTAGGTTGATTCCATGTCTTTGCTATTGTGAATAGCATGCTGATGAACATATGAGTGCATGTGTCATTTTGGCAAAGTGGTCTGTTTTCTTTTGGGTATATACTCAGTTACGGGATTGCTGAATCAAATTGTAGCTCTGCTTTAAGTTCTTTGAAAAAAGCTGCATAGCTACAATTATCTGATCTTTGACAAGACCAACAAAAACAAGCAATGAGGAAAAGACTCCCTATTCAGTAAATGGTGCTGGGTTAACTGGGTAGCCCTATGCAGAAGAATGAAACTGTACCCCCACTTTTCACCACATACAAAAATTAACTCAAGATAAATTAAAGACTTAAATGTAAGACCAAAAAACTATAAAAATACTAGAAGAAAACTTATGAAATACCCTTCTTGATATTGGTGTTGGCAAATAGTTTACGGTTAAATCCTCAAACGCAATTGCAGCAAAAGCAAAAATTGACAAGTGAGACCTAATTAAAACAAGGAGCTTTTGTCCAGCAAAATAAACTCTTCACAGTATAAACAAACAACCTACAGAATGGGAGAAAATATTTGCAAACTATTCATCTGACAAAATTCTAATATCCAGAATCTATAAGGAACTTAAACAAATCAACAAGCAGAAAGCAAATAATTCCATTTAAAAAATGGGCAAAGAATATGAACAGACACTTACCAAAGGAAGACACATACAGGCAGTCAATAAAAATATGAAAAAAATGCTCACCATCACTTATCATCAGAGAAATGCATCGAAACTCCAATGAGATATCATCTCACACCAGCCAGGATGGATATTCCTAAAAAGTGAAAAAACAACAGATACTGTTCAGGCTGCAGAGAAAAGGGAATGCTTAAGCACTGTTGATGGGAATGAATTAGTTCAGCCACTGTGGAAGTTTTCCCTTTCTAATACACTGGAGTGACTGAAACAGATTTCTCTCTTCATTTGACAGATTTCATCTAATTATGTAACTCTACATAACAGCACCAGAAATGTTTCACATGAAGAATCTGCCATATATTTGAGATTTCTGAAATTTCAAATTTGTCATTCTAGCACTGATCACCAAAGCTTTGCAGGTTTTTTCCCCTCCATGACAGACTCCCTACTTGGGCAAGCTTGATCCAGCAGCCTATTTCAGAATAGGTAAACAGTCCAGTGAAT
The DNA here is from genome assembly GCF_029289425.2 of Pan paniscus. Taxonomy (NCBI): domain Eukaryota; kingdom Metazoa; phylum Chordata; class Mammalia; order Primates; family Hominidae; genus Pan; species Pan paniscus. Next base: position 57,328,133 of record NC_073258.2, read on the forward strand.
GAAAGATTGAAAATTCTCTACTATTTTCTAAAAGTTCTTTTAGTTTATGTAAAAATCATTGTTTTTACAGCTCACTGATGCTTCATGATATAATTTTTAAAAATCACACAGCTTTTTGTAGTCATTGATTGGACTGTTGCCCCACAGTAACTTGTTTACCTAAATGAATGCAGAAGACTAATTTAAAATATAGCTTTTAATTTCCCATCAAAATTCTTCCTTTTGTCTTGATTTTTTAAAAAAATATTATCTATGTTTTTTATTTTTGCAATCAATATTATTTATGTTTATTTTTAAGTTCAGGCATAAAAATTCTACAACACAGATTTTTGTTCATCCATTTTTAAAATCTTTTTTTATTTTCAGTCAAGATAAGTACTATCTCCTCTTACACTGGTTATTTATTATTACACCCTCCCTTTTAATTCTTCTTTTTTCTCAGTTTCACTTTTCTTTGGAGAACCATGAATCTTTTACCATAATTTAGCCACATACATGATATCTAAACTAGTAAATAAGTGACTGCTTCTCAAATATTTTCCAGCCCCCTCCAAAAGAGAGGTTACACGATGTGCCAAAACTTTAAATCGACTGTGTCTTTCTGATTGTCAAACCAGCAATCTTAGGTTACGTGTAAACTATATTATCCCTACATCTTCAGATGGAGCCTTCCATTTCTTAGTGAATAGTGCAGTTTTCTTCCCTCAGAGTAAATTTGTAAAAATCTTGCCTTTTACTCATCACAAGTTAGTTGTCACATCTTTCAGAATGGTCAGGTCATAGAAGTTTGCAGCCACTTGCAGATCAGAATCACCCCAAGATATCTCTCCAATTTAGTTGTATCTAGAATTAGTAATATTACGCACTCACATTTTAATCGGAAAATGCATGCTGGCATAGGGTTATCATTCTTCTGCTAATATTTCTCTGTGAAATATTTCAGCTTGATATCAATATAACCTTAGGATTCCATGGTTTCCTAGCTGTGATTCTGGCTACATTTATAGGCTTCCAGGCGACCAATGATGGGTGGCCTTGCCTATGAATGTAATAGCTTCTACCCACATGGTCAGGGGATATGGGAAATTTAGTTTTTCTAAATCTTATGTCTCCTTTCTTTTCTTCTATTATAAATTTTATTTTTAAAAATTGTGCTAGCAATATCAAGAGGGCAGTATTTTTTGCTAGCTTTCCCACTGCATGGCTTTTTCTTTTTTTTTTGTCTATCTACTTAGCCAATTTCACTAGATCATAGCTTTAGGTTTTCTTACTTTTTACACTAGGTCAGTTATATAGTATATTGGTTATAGAAACTAATTGTCATTTCTCACCTACTTGGAAAACGTAAGTTCATAAATTCCAAAATTATTTACAAAAAGCAAAACATTTTGTAGAGAAGAACTTCCTGGATATTGTCCTACTGGTAACATACCAAAGTATTTTTACAAGAAAATTTGCTAGAGTCAATATTTTTAATGCATCCCTGAAAAGGAAGGGAAAGAGTTACAGATCCCACTAATTTGTACAGATGCATGAAAATTTACAATTGTAATACTTACCTACTTACTTGAAACTTTAATTTTTATACATTGACTATCATGATCTCAATATTTTTGGTTAAAATCTCTGATATTAATATGGGTATGGTATTTTCTTTTTTTTTTTTTTTTTTTTTTTTTTGAGACGGAGTCTCGCTCTGTCGCCCAGGCTGGAGTGCAGTGGTGCGATCTCGGCTCACTGCAAGCTCCGCCTCCCGGGTTCACGCCATTCTCCTGCCTCAGCCTCCCGAGTAGCTCGGACTACAGGCGCCCGCTACCACGCCCGGCTAATTTTTTGTATTTTTAATAGAGACGGGGTTTCACTGTGTTAGCCAGGATGGTCTCGATCTCCTGACCTCGTGATCCGCCCGCCTCGGCCTCCCAAAGTGCTGGGATATCAGGCGTGAGCCACTGCGCCCGGCCGGTATTTTCTTTCATGCAATATTACTTAGTACAATTTTTTCACTCTTTATTTCTCAATTGTCACAAAATTTTAGTTTTTATATTTATTCATGGTTATTTTATAAGATGTATATGATGATTCAAATACCTGAAATTGTCATTGAAGTAAATTCATATTTTTTTCTTCAGATTGGCAAGGGCTTACACAGACAAGAATATTTTTTTCTACAAAAATCTGGGAATGCTGTGGTCGTCATAGTAACTAGTTAATTGGAGATAATCTCCTCTGAAAATCATAGAAGTTTGCTTTCTGTAGAATAGCAGGTGCTCTACTTGTGTTTATATTGGAGTCTCCAGTTTAACATTGTCAGACATATCTTCCATTCCAATATTGATTTTGTTTATGCTGCCATGGATCAAAAATCATATGTCCCTGTTCAGCTGAAAATGTGTTACGCTTGCTTTCTTCTGTTTATTTTGTTGGTTTTTGATGGTCTTCCTTCCTCACTCAATTCTGCAATACTGTGAAATCTACAGATTTTCTCTGACTAGACTTTCTCAGAGTGTTTATTCACTCATTGCTTAGAACATAACTAGTTCAATCAGCCTGTAATCCTGCTCTTTTTGGAGGAAGTATTATACTCTTTGCTTTTTTCTTTCCTTGACCTTTTGACAATATTTTTTTTCTGAACATTTTAAATAGATTTATTGTGTTAATTTGAAGACGTGCTTTCTTGTGTGTTGCAATTAGATGGTGAGTTTACATTTAACAGAATCTTCTCTGTGATAATCTTGGAAGGCTGTGTTGAAAAAGCATCCATTCATAGATTTCAATTTGCTTTTGTTAGATATCCCACAATGTTTCCAATGTAGACCACTGTGCATTGTTTCTCATCTTGAGGTTGCTTCAGTTGTGCAGGAAGCAAAATCCAAAGTTCATTCCGTGTGAGGAAGGGCTGTGGTTGCTGATTTACAGGTAAGGTGTTTTCCCTTACAACGTGCCAGAGCATGATGGCCAGGTTTATTTAAAATTTTTGCTGATAAGCAGATTTACCTAGTATTTACAATAATAATTCCAGTGTTTCAAAAGTATTGGATTTATATTTGGGTTTCAATGGAATTTTGTGTTGTTTATGGACCCACAGGCTTAGCATCTATTTTGAACAAATTGAACCTCACTTAAAAAGGTTTGAAAATACTCCCAGGAGCATCATAGTGTAAACTTCATTTTTTTCTCCTGGTTTTCTGTTTTTTTTTTTCTTCCTCTGTGCACAAAAACAATTTCAATTATTTTTATGAATAAATCTACAAATGTCACAGTATCTTTTACTTTTATAATTTGTATTTCAATGTACTCTTTAAAAAATATTTTTTGAGGGGAGTGCAGTTATATCTATAGGTTGGTGCAAAAGTAATCGGGGTTTTTGCTAATAGTTGTATTTTTTCTCTTTTCTTTTCTTTTCTTTTTTTTTAATTCTCGCTCTGTCACCAAGGTTGGAGTGCAGTGGGGCGATCTCGGCCCACTGAAACCTCTGCCTCCCGGGTTCAAGCAATTCTCCTACCTCAGACTCCCAAGTAACTGGGATTACAGGCGCCCAACACCACGCCCGGCTAATTTTTGTATTTTTAGTTGAGACGGGGTTTCACCATGTTGACCAGGGTGGTCTGGAACTCCTGGCCTCAAGTGATCAGCGCGTCTTGGCCTCCCAGAGGGCTGGGATTACAGGCGTGAGCCACCGCTCCTGGCCTTCTTTTGCTATCACTTTTAATGGGAAAAACTGAATCGCAGTTTTTAATTGCCACTAAAAGTAATGGCAAAAACCACCATCTTCTTTTATTTTTTTTTGATGGAGTTTCGCTCCTGTCGCCCCAGGCTGGAGTGCAATGGCGCGATCTCGGCTCACTGCAACTTCTGCCTCCCGGGTTCAAGAGAGTCTCCTACCTCCATCACTTTTGCACCAACCTAATAGTCCTCCACTTGCTGGAAGAGGAAGTCTAACTATGTTTCCTTCCTTGTTTGTTATTGACAATCCATATTTTTCTAGTGCCTTACACAACGTATAGCTTGTCTTTGTCCCCCAGAAATATTTGTTAAAGAAATGAGACTATTGAAGCTAAATATCACATTCGATAGGAGTGATAAGTGGCCGTTCTATCTGCTATATGGAAGGCAGATTTAGACTCTCAACAGGAATTTGTGGAGGTAGGAGGTGGGATGCTGCATCCTAAAAGTTTTTTAATAGGCTGGCTATTATCAAATTGGATTTCCTTATGCATTTTTGCCTTACACAGGGTAGTTGTAGTAATAGTTAATCTTAATAAAATGCTATGCAATTTAAGCACATTATTTAAAGTGTGACTATTTCTACTATTTTCTCATCCATGGCTTTAAGCCTTCTTTCACTTTTTGAACCTTTCTTTTTGTAATATTGCAAACCTCAGAGAATACCATTCCCATTGAGATATCTTGAGAAAGTCTCTTGAGAAAACAGGATGCAAAACAGTGTGTAATTTTCTTGTTGTTGCTATGTTACTTTACATAGACTCTGAACTACAGGGACTCTGGCCTCATTTGATCACACGAAAATGCATATATACATTTATATATATGTATAGACTTCCACCTTCTTATAATTTGTTCTCATAAACAATTAAAGATGTATAATCATCATTTCTTTGTTTCCATTATGTTCATTCTATATTGAAACCTAGGTTTTATATGAATTATTTTTACTGAATGATCTTGAGTTAACTACCATTATAATATTGATCATTCCAAATCTCAGAAAAATGTATTAACTGATTGCATTTTTAAGTGAACAGTAAGAAAACGGAGATGGACATGAGCATTTTAAGCAAACCCATCCCTTAAAAATTTTTCCGTCTTTGGTAAGTTTTATTCATTCATTTGAATATTTATTTTTTCATATTTAGCATTCATTCTGCAGGTAATTGAAATTTTCAGTTAGATAAAATCCTTAAGGTTTTGAATCTTAAATTTTCTGTAAGTTAACACTGTGCCTTATTATGTGATTCCATTTACAATATTTCCACCTAATTTTGCTGAAAGTTGTACACTTATACATTTTGATAGTTAATTTAATTTCTAATTTCTTTAAACATACTATTTTCTAAATTTTACTTATAATTCATATCTATAAGTATTCCTCTCTTATTGAGAAAACTATCCAGCTGATATTCTAAGAGTGGTAGAAAAAAGAGCATATATGTTGTATAAAAATGCAGTTTTTAAATACTTAGGATTATTGTTTACAGTACTCATCCATATTGTCATATCTGTTGGAAATTACTAAAGATCATGTAGAAAATCATTAAAAAATATGTATTTTCATGTTATATTTAACAATGCTAGTTAGTGAATAACGAGATAAACATTTACTAAAATAAATAAATAAAAATAGTGCTTAAACATTGCAGAAATGCTGCATCAAAGAAATCAATTAGAAAGTTTTTAAAGCTTTACCTGATCACTATGAATCACAATATGTTACACTAAGTGTCTATCACTGTTCTATCTATCTATCTGGTTATGCCTCATATACTTATGTAACTATCTAATTTGTTAATTGTTAGAGAAACAAAAATACTTCATTGTAATAAAGTATTTTTCAATACACTCCTTCAATACACTCAGGGATTCTAGAGAAGTAATTATAATTATATCTTGGATGAAATAAGTTAACTTGTCCAATTAAATAAAGCCAGTTATTTTCAACTATGTATTTTCACTTTTCACCATTGTTGTCTTTGAAATATTTTAATTAAAATTAATAAGGGGTACAAATTACACATAGACTTAATAACTATTTGTTTCTCATCATTTCTAAAACTACAATCCATTTAATAGGAAATAAGAGTGGGAGATAGTTGATTATGAAACATAGGTGAACAGCTTTGAATAGGAGGTGCAGGTGTGTATTGTTCCAATTGAAATTACATTTTTAGAAAGTCTTAAATTGTCTAAACTACCTTTTATAGGATGAATAAGAGGAAGAAGTATCACAGAATATTTGATGAGTATATATATTCATGTTCTAAATTATTGAGTTTGTTTTATTGCCTAAAATTATTTGAAGTCTCAGAAAAAAAAAAAAAACCAGGAAGGCTCCATTTCAGGCAATGTGTGGGATTCTAGGTCCTCAATCTCAGAGTAAATGATCTAGGGCTACTCTCCCACCATGATTGCAGGGAGGATTACCTAGAGTTAAGAATCCCCACTTCTTTTAGTAGGTGTCATTCAAGAGACAGGGTGTTATTTCATGAGTTTCAGAGTTTGGTGTTGCCATACCATGCCACCCATAGTCACAGAGGCCAGTCCCTGGCTCCCTGGCATTTTCCAATGTCATCACTGTGGGTCCCTGATCCACCTTACTTCATTATTGTGGCCACTTTGCTGTCTATAATAATGCAACTGTAGATTAATTCCCTCTATAAATAGAAAATACAGGAAATTTTAGAAAGTTTTCTTATTTACTCAAAAACAAACCAAAAAATTACCAGAAAGGAGTTTCATTGAATGGTAATTTAATATTCTAACAATATGTATTTTACATGCTGTTCATTTAAATTATCATTAGTGTTTTATCAGTTTTGGTGGCACTTTGTTATGGAGCTAGACATTTCAGAGACAGATGCTGTGAGAAAAAATCATTTTTACACATCGATTTCTATGAGGTATAAGCACATAAAGTGTCACTGGAAAAAATATTAGAGACTGTCTAGCCTACTTGCTAAATTTATTGATGAAAATCCTCAGAATTCAAGAAAGAAGATTATTTGCCTGAAGAACAACATCAGTAGTTGTCTGTATTTTATCCTTGTGCATGTGTATGTGTATAAAATATGTATCAATTTAAATACTTTATATATGTAATATATATGTATTTTCCCCCTGACAAATTATGACTCTATCTTTTTTTCACAGTAGATTTTGTGAAAAAGAAAGAAACATATGGCTGATGATAATTTTACAGTTGTCACTGAGTTTATTCTTTTGGGATTGACAGATCATGCTGAACTAAAAGCTGTGCTTTTTGTGGTGTTCCTGGTGATTTACGCCATTACCTTGTTGGGGAATCTGGGCATGATCCTCTTAATCCAAATCACCTCCAAACTCCACACACCCATGTACTTTTTACTCAGCTGTCTTTCATTTGTGGATGCCTGCTATTCATCTGCAATTGCACCCAAAATGCTGGTGAACCTCCTGGTTGTGAAGGCAACAATTTCTTTCTCTGCTCGCATGGTACAGCACTTGTGTTTCGGAGTGTTCATCACCACAGAAGGCTTCTTACTGTCGATGATGGCCTATGACCGCTATGTGGCCATTGTGAGTCCCTTGCTTTACACTGTAGCCATGTCTGAGAGAAAGTGTGTGGAGCTTGTCACAGGATCATGGATAGGTGGAATAGTTAACTCATTAATCCACACAATCAGCTTGAGGAGACTGTCCTTTTGTAGGCTAAATGCTGTCAGCCACTTCTTCTGTGACATTCCTTCACTGCTAAAGCTGTCATGTTCTGACACCTCCATGAATGAGTTGTTGCTGTTAACCTTCTCCGGAGTCATTGCCATGGCCACCTTCTTGACTGTGATCACTTCCTACATCTTCATTGCTTTTGCTAGCCTAAGGATCCACTCAGCATCAGGCAGACAGCAAGCCTTCTCCACCTGTGCCTCTCACCTGACTGCTGTGACCATATTCTATGGTACCTTAAGCTTTAGCTACATTCAGCCAAGCTCCCAGTATTCTGTGGAACAAGAGAAAGTGGTTTCTGTGTTCTATACGCTAGGGATTCCCATGTTAAACCTGTTGATACACAGTTTGAGAAACAAGGACGTAAAGGAGGCAGTGAAAAGGGCCATAGAAATGAAACATTTCCTCTGTTAATTTCAAGTCACTATTAATCCTACAACATTCTGTCATTCAGTTCTCACTTCCAAGAATTCCGTGAATGCCAAAGCTTCTCAAGACTTTACAGATATTCTCATTCTATATACTTTTGTTGCATTTCAGGAGGCAGCCAGAAGAGAAAACTTAATTCACATACCTGCAACACAAAAACAACAATCTATCACTTAGTTATGCTGATATTCTAGGTTATTCACGTAATAATCAATACATAGTACAGTATTACATCTGTTCTTTTCTGTTATTTGGGGTTACAAAATTATAATAATACTTGCACTTAAGGATATAAAAATAGGGTACTTTCTAGGAAAAAATAACTAGTCCTTGAATTTCCAAGAAAATAGATATAATTATATAACTGAAATGTGCCTTCATTGACTTATAATTTAAATATTTTAAACAGTGGCAGGCCCCTCATAGAAATAAACTGAAGAGATTATTTTCTCTCCAGCTCTTTCAAAAACATGTTTTTGTTAATCTCCTTCTCTATGATTTAAACTCTGAAGAGAGAGGGTAGCTACCCTTATGATTACTTCTGAGATTATAGCAAAAGCCTCATAAATTTTTAGCTTAAGATTTAAAAATTTTAATTGCATGCATAGAATAATATAGTCATTTTGAAGTATTTAAAATTAAAAACACATTTTATCTCTCTTTTTTGAATATTTTTTCTATCATTAAAGATCTAAAATAAAAAACTGCAAATAAGATAATTAAAATTCCACGAATTTATCGTTTACAGAAATTTCATGGAATATATTAAATACTTAAAATCAGACTATGTAAGTTAAAACCTGTTCATTGACTCACTTCTGTAATTATTCATTCTAAGATTTGATAGTTTTCTTCCATTATATAATGTTAACTTTTGCCATTAGCAAAAATTTGAGGAAATATTTGCATTAATATTAAATTAATTTGAATTAAGTGTATTTTTCTGTATTTTTGAACTCTACTATCATCATCAGAGGAAAGAATCTTGATACTTAAAGTTCATGAGACAGTTGAAGAAATAGCCAAGTAAATGTGTAGTTCCAGCTTTATAGTTGGCAAGTCAGACATATACAATTTGCTAATGAAAATTCATAAACAGAAAAAAATAGTTTTTTGAACTTATTCCTATATTGGAAAATCCAATTATAAAAGTGATTGTGCAAATAAATTTTAAAATGCTTATGAAATGAATATTGTTCACATTTAAGTATACGTGACAGTCATTCATGAGGGATATGGAGTTAATGCCACAAAATTACTTCTAACAGCAATAGTGATAACCATCATCACTATAATATTATTAATAAAACAATGACAATAAGCACACAGAATAAATAATTTCAGACTATGATATTGACAATTAAATATCATTGTGCACTGAAAGCCTCCCTATAATCCTGCTGTTAGTATGAAAAAAAGTATATATATATAAAAGTATATATATATATAAGTACATATATATATAAAAGTATATATATATATACACACACACATATATATATACACACATATATATGGAATTAGACACTCAGGCAATAAACATCATTTAGCCCAATCTCTTTAGAAGTTTTTGATTTCTATTTTTGTGACTATTTTATCTTTGCTAATTATTGTATTTTGAATCATCAGCTCCCACTTTGCCTAATTCTGTGTTATTCATAAATAAGAAGAAACACAAAGTTAATATGTGAGTTCCCTCCCTAGCTTCTTTTTTTCCTTTTTCTTCTTTTTCGAAATTATTTGAGATATTCTAGTTTCTTTGCCTTTCCATTTATATTTCAGAATTATCTTTTATGTTTCTCCTGACTTATTTTACCCCAGTTTAGCAGTTTTCAACATGAAGATACAGTACATTTTTTATTAGATTTATATCTAAATACTTCACATTTTTGTTTTATTTTAATACATTTTATTTTTCTTTAAACTTCCAATGTTTATTGCTTATATACAGAAATACAATGGAATTTAGTAAATTGCTCTTACATACTGTTACATTTCTGTACATAATATTTCTAGTTACTTTTGCAGATTCTTTTTCTGCATAAACAGTCCTGTCATTTGCAAATAGAAACAACTCTACTTGTTTGTTTCAGATCTGGTTTTTTAAATTTGTTTTTCTTACCTTATTGCATAGGCTGGGATCTCCATTATAGTGTAAAATAGGTGTGGCAAGAACAAACAACGTTGCCTTTTTTCAAATATTAGGAGGAATATGTCATTTCATGGTTAAATATGATGTTTACTGTAGGTTTTAGTATAGATTTCCTTTATCTCTTCCTCAGGAAGTTCATTTCATTTTCCAGATTGCTGAGAATTCACTTTTATTTTATGCTATAAATTGATATTGCATTTCATCAAATAATGTTTCTGCATTGAGAAATTCAGGTATGCATTTTATTCTCTTGATATGAGCAATTACATTGATTTTTTTCAACTTTTGTTTTATAATCAAGGGATATTTATTTAGGTTTGTTAGAAAACTATATTGATGATACTGAGGTTTAGAGTACAATTGAACTCATCACCCATGTAGTGAGTATAATACTCATTAGGTAGTTTTTCAGCCCTTGCTTCCGTTTCTCTCCCCACTCTAGTATTTTTCATATGTTTCTTGGTCACTTATATGTCTTCCTTTGAAACGTATATGTTCATGTCCTCAAAGGCTGACGTATCACATTACCTGACTTCAGACTACAGACTGGAAGCTGAAGAAGCCAAACACCCAGAAATGCCAACAGGTGATCTCTCTGTCACACATACACAGCCCCCTGAATAAAAAGCAGCAAAAGGATTCAGTTCTCTCAAGATAAGGGGCCAGGAAAAGGGACACTTAGAAAGACAGTATTTTTAAACAATAGTGTATCTACTACAACTAAACATCATGGAAAAGCAAAACAAAACAACAGAAACGGTGGCCTTCATCCTCAACCACACAAGCAAAAGCCAAGGAGGGAGCTTAGACTTCCATCCTCACAAGGCTGGAATGACAGTTCCTAAAGCCCCTTCAGAATAATGTGAGAAAAGGCCACGCAGGGAGACAGGAGTTTCATATCTGCTTTCTGGTAATGATCCCTGCTTCCTAAACCCATGGAGTCCATGGAAACCAGAAATGAAGCCTGGAAGTCTACTTGGAGGCGGTAATGAGGCACCCTTCCCCTCTCTGTTAGAGTGGTATCAAATGAGGGCATTGCTCGGTGGCAATGAGACAATCCCCACTGCAGTGTTAGTAGAGACCATGTGAGATATTGGAAGCTCAGGTCTGTCCAGCTGTATGTGGGCTACCTCCCCCAATATCAATGAAGATCAGATGGAGAATCTTGTCTTCTACTTTCACCTGGTAGTAATGAGGCCGTTTCCACCTTCGTGTGTCAGATTGTTCTCAGAGAGACAGTTAAAACAGAATAAAATAATAAAATCTGGTGCCTCATAACATAGTACAAAAATGTCCAGGTTTCTGGTAAGTGAAAGAATTCAGACACATAGGTCCAGCATTTTACAATTACATTTATTTTAAAATGTCCATAATAAAATAATTCATAGAGACAGAATTGGTGGTTTCCTAGGTATGTGATGGGGGTTGTTGAGGGGAAGTTAGGACTAACTGGTAATGAGCATGAAGTTTCATTCTGGTTTATTGATATTGATCTAAAATTGATTGTTCTGATGGTTTCAAAGTGCGAAATATTAAAACCATTGACTTGTGCACTTTAAATGAGCAAATTATATGGCTTATAATTACATCTCAATAAACGGATAAAATAAAATTAGCAACATAAAAATAATCAATTTATCTATTATTAGATATGAAATCAAGAGATTAATTTATGTATAATCCACTCAGCAAGAGGCAGAACGCATTTTTTTGTTCAATATGTAATAAATTTATTCATGGCTAGAAAATATCTAGAAATTAAATAACTTAAAAAATAAAACCTTGAAAGAATCTCTGTATGTTATTATTTGTAGGCAGATTACTTTGAAAATAAGTTCCTTGAATATATGTCAGCTGTGATGGATAAAGAGTAATTCCATGAAAAGGTGACCTTCTAAGTGCCAATATTTTCTGTGGCAGAAGAACAACAATATACATTTTGTCTACTCTGGGACTGGTTGATTTATATTGATGAGTGGTAATCTGATATTTTGAGCCACAAATTATATAAATAGATGGATAGATTGGTTTTTATATTTTGCTATTATTTTATGTATTATGTCATGTTTATTTGTTAGAATTTAATAATAGCATACCAAATATTTTAATTCTTATCATTAAGGCTCTTATAAAAATAACACTAACTTTAAACGCAGTGTAAACTTCTGCTCAAATATAACACAGTGGGGAATGAGAGAAATACTACATACCCTTGTGAGGGGTTTTCTTTTCCATGCTCTAAAGTGTACCACTCACATGTACTGGAAATTTGCATGTAGCTCTTCCTGTTTCTTCATTTTTGAAAACTCCCTACCTCGTAGGATTCCAGTGGTTTACTCTTTGCCCAGGGAATCTAAGGATTTGTCAATTTGTCATTCCACCCACCCTTTCTACTCTGGTGGTACTTTTCTATAATTAAAAAAATCATATGCAGATACAATTGGACAATTGGGAATATAAAGACTGTGGCAAATCATTAAGTATTTTAATGAATCACAAATCATTTCTTATTCTAAAGATAATAAAACTTAATTTTCATACCCAACTCCTCAATTAATTCTTTATTGTTTACACGAACTCTTTCAATGAGAAACTACATAGATTGATTAGTAACACTATTTTCTTGAGGTTGATAAATATTTCTGAGTTGTATATTTTTCCTCTTGATCTGTCTAATCACTGTGGTGAGTAACTTTTGTATGTTTACATTAATCATAACAAAATCCAATATACTGTACATCTGTGAGGAAGGAGGTGTTCTTCCCGTCTTATTCTATGCGTATGTCACACCTTAGAATAAAATGGTGCCCATCCTTCAAAATTGCATGGAGTGTTTCTACTATTCTCCATTGTATCATTTAGAAATGCTTCTCCTATGCATTTAACAGATTGCTCAACAAATGATGGCTCAAGGCAGATGGTTTAAATTTTTAAAGTGACGTGAGGTTGGAGACTGATGACTGTCATTTTTTTTATTAGTTAAGTAGCTCAACAATTTCAGAGGCAGTATGTTTTTCATTGTCTTGTCCTTAAATTAACTTTCCGAAATTGATGAAACTCACATAAAATTGCTCAGGTCCACGAAGCAGAAGTTGATGTCGAATAAATACTTCCTCCACAGACTTCTCTTTTTCATGGAAGGGACATCTGTTTTTTACATTATTCTGAGCTGACTTCCTCCTGCATTAGCAATAGTCAATTGTTTTTGTTTTAATTTCTAAATTCTGATGTTCCTAAATCATCTTTTTTCAAATGTGGATGAACTTCCTAGGACAGAAATCATTGATTAAAATTGATACACCTTTGTTTATTTCTTTTTCAGCCTGTTCTTGATTACTTAATGCTAATTATTGCTCCTATCCCCTCCAAAATTTATTACTAATCCACACAAATTATACTCTGCAACCATTTCATGATGGTTTCTATTTGACAAAGTCAAGCATTGATAATCCACTGATTAGCTTATATTTCTGTGTGTTGATGTAGTGATTGATTATTGAATTAATATTCTATGCTTGAAGTGGTTATGATCTTTATTCATTTATCATATTTAAATATTTCATTGTCAAGTAAAATTACATAAAATCAAGATGTACAATGTGATGATTTGCTATACATATATATTGTGTACTGATTACACAGTCAAATTAATTAACATATCCATCACCACTCTTAGTTTCCTCTTTTCTTTTTTGAGTGTTTATGTGTATGTAGCAAAGATACCTAAAATGTGCTTTCTTATCAAATTCAGGTAAACAATACAGTATTATTAATTATAGAAATCATAGAGCCCCAGAACATGTACATCTTATAACTGATCTCTCTGCTATTTCTCTTCTTTCAATCTGACACCTGCCAAAGTGGAGCTTTGCTCTATGTTGTCTCAGGATGACAGCAACAAAGTCAAAAATGACATTAAGGGACAATATAGGGTAGTTGTTGAGAGCAGGAAATCTGGATTTGATTACCTGGCTTTGAAACCTATTTCTACTACCTAATACATTGGTGAATTCTGACAATTTATTTACCCTTTCTAAACCTTTATTTTTATCATCTGAAAAATGGAAATTTTAGTAAAACTTAGCTCACAGAACTATTGTGATGGCTAAATTAAGACATAGAGAATGCCATTTGTTGTTGGTGTTCTATTTTCCCTTTTTTCTGTTCTTTTTATTGTGGACTTAAAAACTTTCTTTGTTTATTAGAGTTGCTATAACAAATTACCATAAAATGGGTGGTTCCTAAACAATAGAAATTTACTTAATGCAATTCTAGAGGCTGGGAAGTCCAAGATCAAGGTGCCAGTAGATTTGGTGTCTAGTAAGGTCTTCCTCTCTGGATCATAGATGGTGTCTTCTCCCTGTGTCTTCATATAGTGGAAGGAGGTAAGAAGTTCCCTGAGTCCTCTCTCACAAGGACACTAATCTCATTCATGAGAATCTACTCTCATGATCTCGTTTCTCCCAAAGGTCCTACCTTCTAATACCATCACCTTGGGGGTTAGGATTGCAACATATACATTTGGGAAGAATACAACATTCAGAACAACTCTTTTTGTTGTGGTGGTGGTGGTTGTTATTTTAGCATTTGTTTTAGGGCATAGATATTTTACTTGTAATAGTTTACTTTCAAGTATAATTATACCCCTTCACATATAAAATAAGAACTTTACAGTATTTAACCACTCCTGCCATCTCCTTTATAACAGCTTTGTTGTATATTTTTATTACTCTTAAACAAATAATCTTTCACATAGATTTAAATTATTGAAATCACTATGTAGTCACTTCTGGTGCTGTTCATTCTTTTGTCTAGAATCACATTTCAATCTGGTATTTTTTTCCCTTCTGATTGATGGGCTTCATTTATCATTTCTTTTAGTGCAAGTTTAATCATGAAGGGTTCTTTCAGTGTTGATATGTCTGAAATAACTTTATTTCACATTCCTTTTCAAAATATGTATTCCCTGGGTAAAGAATCCTAGGTGACAGTTATTCTGTTTCAGTGTTTTGATGCTGTTGCTCTGCTGTATCTTGACTTGCAATGTTTTTGAGGAGAAGCTAAATGAACAATGATGTTACATGAAATAAAATGTTATTATTTTTCTTATTCCTCTGTATACAAAGTGTTTGTGTTTTGACTGCTTAAGGTTTTTATTTATCACTTGCTTTGTGAAATTGTGTTTGTTTTTATTTTGTTTTGTTTTGTTTTCTCTCCACTTTTGTTTGGGGTTCAGGGCTACATGTGCCGGTTTGTTACATGGGTAATTTGAGTATCACTGAAGTTTGGTATACAAGTGATCCCATCACCCAGGTAGTGAACATAGCACCCAATATGTAGCTTTTCAACCCTTGCACCTTGCTCTCTCTTCTCCTCTAGTGTACCCCAGTGCCCAGTGTCTATCATTCCCACCCATCTTTATGTCTATTTGAACACAATCTTTAGTTCTCACTTATAAGTGACAACATGTATTATTTGATTTCCTGTTCCTGTGTTAATATGCTTAGGATAATGGCCTTCAGCTGCATCCACATTACTGCAAAAGACATGATTTTCTTCTTTTTATGGCTATACAATATTCCACATATATATAGAATATTTCATATAGTATTCCCTATATATTGTATTAGCCATGTAGTATTCCACATTGTAATTCAAAGTGCTATATATATTTGTACATTCCATATATAGTCTGTATATATATATATAGATATATATTTGCACATATATATAGCACATTGGATTACAATGTGTCTTCAGTTAGTTTTCTACATATTGTTTGTACCAGGGATTGTTTAATCTTCTTGAATCTGAGGGTTTTTAATTTTTAACAATTGGAAAACTTTCACCTATAATTTATTTAAATAATTTTAATGGCCCTCTTCTTTGAGGAGTTTAATTACATGTATATTTGGCTTCTTGAAGTTGTTCAGCTTATTGTTCTCTGTTTTTAAAAAAATATTTTGATTCTCTGTGTTTCATTTGGGATATTTTCTATTGGTATGTCTACAGGTTCACTTGTTTTTTTTCTTCTATGATGTCTAATCTGCTATGAATACAATCCCACGTAATTTTCATCTTTTACATTGTACATCTCTCTGTGGAAATTCAATATTTTGTAGTGTCCTCTGTTCCTACTTACCTTTTTGAAAATAAGACATGCACTTATAAAACTTGTAATGCCCTTGTTTGATAATTCTAACACCCATGTCAGTTCTTGGTTAGTTTCAATTGATTGGTTATTCTGTTCATTAAGGATCATGATTTCCTGATTCTTTGTATGCCTGACAATTATTCAATGTATCCCACATATTACCAATTGTGCCTTGGTGTTTGCTGGATAATTTTGTATTTTATGAATACTATTAAGCTTTGTTGTGGGATACTATTAGTTGAAAACAATTTAATCCTTTTAGATATTACTTTTATTATTTATCAGGTGAGTCCAAGTCAGTAATTGGTCTAAGGCTGGTTATTTTCTTATACTGGAATAAGATCTTGAATACTGTACATATAGCCTCAGGAATTATGAGTTTTTCTAGTCTGTATGTAATAAATTGTTACAATCCCTGCCTTTATTTGAGTGCTGGACACTCCTCTTTATTTTTAGGATGATTGTTTCTTCAATTATGTGTGGTTTCATTTTGCATATTCTCATCAGTCACCTCTTGAATAATTAAGAATTATTATTTGCAAAGATACAATGTCCATTGTGCAAATCTCTTATCTTTGGTACTCTGTCCTGCAAACCCTGGCTACCAGCAGACTCTCAACTGTCTTTTAAACTCAGGAATTCTGAGCTTCACTTGGGTTTGCCCTTCATGCAGTCCGGTCTGGTTAGTCTCATAAGACAGAAAAGGGAAGATACCACAGGATTCAACTGCTTTGTTTTCTGTCTCTCAGGGGGAACTCTCCTTAGTTGTCTGACATCTGTGTCATGAAAGCTACTATTTCATATATTTTGTCTTTCATTTTCTTTTTATTATTTAAATGGGAAGTTAAAATCTCATCTCAATTACTCCATATTATTTGGTAGCAGAAGAGAATATTCAGGATATATTTAGGTGAGCTCTGTAAATATTTTTTCATTCTTTTTCTTTATCATTAATCTTCATCTTTAAGTCTCTTACCTCTAGATTGATACAAAGATTTTTTTTTTAATTCAAAGTTCTGAACACTTCATATCCCCTGAATCTTCCCACCCCAGTCAATGCCTCTGTTCACTTCTGAGTGTATCATAATTAACCCTCCACAGGACTTTCAACTTTCCATTCGTAGTATTCTGCAACCTCTAACTTGTGCAGCAGTCATAGCTATCCATTACCCAAAGATAGATCAGAACACTTGTTAGCTAAAAATCCCACAGTGGCTTATTTATCAAGATAAAATGCAAGATTTATAAAAGCCTGTATGGTTTTACTTGGTTGAGTTCTACATTACAAATCTTCAACGTATCTTCTATTTCTTAATTTTATTTTATGGTCCAATCACGTTTTGACTGTTGCTTTTCAAAATAAAAGTCATATTATTTTTTAAAAACTGATATGCTAATAGTTCTCTCACCCTGGAATAGCCTTCCCATAAATATTCACACAGTCTACTTACTCAGTTGTTCAGGTGTTTGTTTAAATATTATCTCGTCAGAGGAATCCCATGAAAGTCTCAATTAAAAAATTAATTACTGTCCTGGCTACTTGCTTTATTTAAAGTAATGGCAAAAACCACAGTTACTTTTGCACCAACCTAATATATTCATTTTACTCAATACTGTCAATCATACAAAATAACTCACTTGTCATTCCACTCATTTTCTATTGGCTTCATAAAGAGAGAAATGTTGGGCCAGGTGCAGTGGCTCACTCCTGTAATCCCAGCACTTTGGGAGGCCGAAGCGGGCAGATCACGAGGTCAGGAGATGGAGACCATCCTGGCCAACATGGTGAAACCCCGTCTCTACTAAAAATACAAAAATTAGCTGGGAGTGGTGGCACGTGCCTGTAATCTCAGCTACTTGGGAGGCTGAGGCAGGAGAATCGCTTGAACCCGGGAGGTGGAGGTTGCAGTGAGCCGAGATCGTGCCACTGCACTCCAGCCTGGCGATATAGCGAGACTCCGTCTCAAAAAATAAAAATAAAAAAAGAGAAATGTTGGTTAACTTGACAATATATGTTTACTGATCATACGAATCTATTTATACATCTGCCTTTCAGTGTACTAGGCACTCCAAATAAAATACTGATAAAATATACAGTCCCTAGCTTTAATTTTAAAAAGTTAATGGAAAACAATTTCTATGTGAGAACACATAGGAAAGGCACCTAAGCTGAACTTAAAACTGAATATTGATTAATAGTTAAAGTATGAGTAAGAATTAGACATCTGTTAGTGATAGATTTTTATTTAAAGGTAATTAATAAAATCATCTATTTCTGTGCTTATCACACACTGATTCTTGCTCATCACATGGAAGCAACAATACAAATGTAAAGCAATATAGTTTGAGTATCTATTTGTTATTGCATAATTTATTGTTATCATAACCTACAATGAATTTTAAATAGATGATTTGCACATATTTTCCAGGTTCTACGTAGAGCATTTTTTATCTCTTTATTCCTCAAACTGTAGATCATTGGATTCAACGTAGGTATTATCAAAGTATAAAATAAAGAGGCCATTTTGTCAATATCAAGTGAATGACTGGAGTTGGGGTGAACATTCATAAAGAAGAGGGTGCCATAAAATACAGTTATCACTGTCAGGTGAGATCCACAGGTGGAGAAGGCCTTGTACCTGCCTTCTGCAGAATTCATCCTGAGGACGGCGACAAGGATCAGAATGTAAGACACAAGGACTATCAGAAGAGATGAAATCAAATTAAAAGCTGAAAAGATTAAAATTATCAATTTAATGTCTTCTGTGTCTGAACAGAGCAAAGATATCAATGGCAGACTATCACGGTAGAAATGCTTGATGATGTTATAGCCACAAAATGATGAGGTAAACATTTTTGTGACTGTCAGCAAAGTCAAAAAGACACTGTAGAGATAAGGTATTGCCACTAGAATTTGACATGCCCTTTGTGACATGATGATCATATAGAGCAGAGGGTTACAAATGGCCACATAGCAGTCATAGGCCATTGCTGACAGAATGAAAATTTCACTACTGATAAATATACTGAAGAAAGTGAGTTGGGTAGCACACCAATTATAAGAGATTATATGTTGATCTACAACAAAGTTTACTAGCATTTTGGGTCCCACTGCTGTTGAATAACCAAGATCAGTGAAAGCCAGATGCCTTAGGAAAAAGTACATGGGTGTTTGAAGCCTAGAATCTATCTTTGTGAGGATGATCAAGCCTAAGTTACCCACCACTGACAACATGTATACAATGAGGGAGAACCCAAATAATGGAGCCTGCAGCTCAGAGATGTCCGTGATTCCCATTAGAATGAATTCATTCACTACTGTCAGATTGTGTTTGTCCATTCAAGTCATTTAGGGAACCTATACTGGGAATAAATATAAAAATAATTATTAACTTCTAAGAAATATGACAAAAATATGTATATGTATATATACACGTGTATATATACACGTGTATATGTGTGTGTATATATATACAGAAGTATATATATGTGTATATATGTATATATGTGTATAAACATACATATACATAAACATAAATATGGAGAAAATTATATGTACATAATTATTTTATATGTATATATATAAAAACATAATTTCATATCTCCAACTTTAGTATTTTTCCATAAATCTTGAAGGTTGAGCAAATGAAACTTTCTTTTCTGTAAATTGATAATATCATCACACACACTATACAATTATTTAATTGTCCCTTAAGAATATTTTAACACAGTGCATTAAAATAATGGGATATAAGCTAAGATCAAAAAAGTAACTGAAAAAAACAGTGTAAACACCACCAAATATGTTTACTTTCAATGGGGGGAAATTTGTTCAGAACGTGGTATTCATACCGTGCCAACAATTTGTCTCACATATTTGTTAGCTGCAAAACAAATGCCATAACTTTAAAACATTCTAACTACTAGAATCATAACCCAAGATTTAACTTAGCATCAGTAATAATGAACCAACTTGATAAGACAAACTATGGGTTGCACAGAATCTTAAGTATTTGTAACAAAGGTTTTTATCCTGAATATAAACAATACTTTAGATATTACTTCCTGCTTGTGGGTAACACAAGCAATAGAGAAACATGGCAATGACAGTGGAAATAATGTCAAGATATTTAAAGAAATAAAGGCTTGATATTAAAGAGAAATTAATGTCATTAAGAGAGACATTAACATTATTAATATGATTAACATTATGAAAACCTACTGAAGAAATCCTATGTGGATGCATAGACCCAGAAAGAGAGAGAGAGAAGGAAAGAAAGGATAAGAGAGAGAAAAAGAGAAAAACAGAATAAGAGAGAGAAAGAGAGGGAGAGATCACATTTTTTATTTGTTTTACCTGAATGGCCCAGGCAACAGATATTCACTATTCAGATTAAGTTAAATGTAGACCACTTAGAAAATTTGTAGAATCCATTTATTGTAATTATTATGTAAAAAATACACTTATTTTTATTTCTTCAATTATATATATATATATCACTCCTTGTAATACATACATTTGAGTTGACAATGTTGTATGACATAGATATTATTATTTATATAATACCTATCATAGATAGACATCACTTTTTGGTAGAGTAGGAAACTCTAAAACCGTATATCTCTATTAAAGCAACAAAATTAAGATAACAAAACTATCGGAATCTACATTTTTAAGATTATTAAAATCTAGATTTTGGTTGATATTGTTGTCATGTTTCAACTCGTCTGCCTACCAGGCCCATTCCTCAGCACCGTGGCAGCCATGAAGATGGTGACCCACATCATGGTGTGGCTGCCTGGTGACCGAGGGAGCAAAATAAGCCTTGCTCTGCAGGAATTGTAGTTGTGTTTTAACCCATCCAGTGGTTCCATGAAGGATCCACTCAGAGATTGGAGCTGGAGTAGTCTCCTGATAAGACTTTGTTGAAACTATTTAAAGGCAAATATCCTAACTGCAGTTGCATGGGGAAAGGAAATAACAGACAAGTCAAACAGCATATAGATCAAAAAGCCCAAAAAACAAGAGGCTAAGCAAGGAGATAAATGGGTGAATAAAAGCTTTGAAAAGCTTCAGAGAATTTGAGAGCTAAACACGTCTAGGTCTACAAAATTGCTCAGAAAAAATCTGATAAGACCCTAAGACTTCAACTCTGGCTGAACTTTAGGCTCCACTCATGTTTCAACTTCAAAAGCAGGAAGTGAAGGCTAAGGCAAGTTTTTAAATGGTTGGCTAAGAGTTTAAGGACTATCCCAAACAGAGTCAGTGTTAAAAAATATGAGAAATTTTTTTCTTTCTCTTTTTAAAAATTTTTGCTCTAGAAATTTAGTGATACCTCTGGAAAATCACTGGCAGGCAAATTGACAGAATAGACTTTACTAAACATACATAACAAAGAATTTTCTTTAAGAAAAAAATTAGAAAAGTAAATTTAGGAAAAAATAATTTCTAAAAACAATTAAAAAAAAAATCAAAACTATGGTCCACAACAACAAGGCAAACCCTGTAGAGGAAATAATACATGATTTCTGAAGAAACCTCATTAAAATACTCAAAAAGTTAAACTTTAAATGAAAAATAAATAGGTAAGCCAAGACACGAGAAAATATGTTTTATTCAGAAAAGGATTTAAAAAAATGGATAGAAACTATCTTGAGGAAGCCCAGAAACTGGAGTTACTAGACAAGGACTTTAACTGACTTATCAGCATAAGAATAATGAGAGTTCTGGAAGGAAAGAAGGGAAAGAGAAAGAAAGAACACTTGGAGAAATCATGACAAAAAATTCACAAATTTGATGAAAGATATGAATATATACATCCAAAGAAGCTTAATAAACCCAACAGAGGATAGATTCAAAGGGACTGACAGTGCAACATATTTCAATCAAAGGGTTGAAAGCACTTTGAATCTTAATGGTAGCAAGAAAGAGGTGGCTTATCATGTAAAAGGTATTCTTAATAATATTAATAGGTAACTGTTCATAAGAAACTATGAAAGCCTGAAGGTAGTGGGATGTATACTAAAGTGCTAAGAAAAATAAATCTACTAACGATTGTATATCTGGCAAAACAATTCTTCAAAATTGAAGCTGAAATAAAGACACAAACAAAAGTTGAAGGAGTTTGTCACTAGCAAACATGCCCTGCAATCAACAATATAAAAAGTGTTTTAGGATGAAATAAAAGGACAAACCAGACACCAACTAGAAGCCATACAGAGAAATTAAAAAAAAAAAAAAACAGTAAAAGTAACTAAACAGATAAATAAACAGGTGGTATAAAATCTAGTGTTACTGTTTTGGGAGTTCCTAACTCCTCATTATTTTGCCCTTTTATATGATTTAAATATAAATTCATAAGATAACAATTACAAATTTTTATTAATTTGTGCACAATTTATAAATATGCAATGTGTGAAATAGATAATTTGATAGTAGAGCTGCCTAAAAATTTTTAGGTACTATTGATCTTCAGTAGGCATTATTCAAATTAGGTTATTATAAATTTAGGAGTTCAAAAATTCAGAAGATAATATGAGAACAGAATCAAATAGTACAGTTTTGTGAGGTTGTATGTTTCCAGGGGGTTCGTTGCACAGTAGGGTGACTACAGTTAACAGTAAGATTTCACAAGGGATTTCAAAAGAAAGCATTGTTATCACAGAAGATGACAGCTCCATGTATGTTATTGCCCCTCCAGATGTTCTAGTGGGAAAAGACATGGTTGAAGACAGTGATATTGATGATCCTGACCTTGTGTGGGTCTAGGCTAATGTGTGTGTGTGTCTTCATTTTCGCATGAAAAGTAAAAAAAAAAAAAAAAAAAATCAAACATGTTAAAAATAGGAAAAAAAGCATATAGACTCAGGATATTAAAAAAATTTTGTACAGCTATACAATGTGTGTTTAAAGCTAAGTTATTATAAAAGAGTCAAGAAGTTTAAAACATTTAAAAGGTTATAAAGTTAAAAACTTACAGTAAGCTAAGGTAATTATTAAGGAAATAAAAATAATTTTTATAAATTTAGTGTGGTCTAAGTATATAGTGTTTATAAAGTTTGCACTATTCTACAGTAATGTACTAGGCCTTCACATTCACTCACCTCTCACTCACTGAATCACCCAGAGCTACTTCCACTCCTGCAAGCTCCATTTTTTAGTAAGTGTACTGTACAGATATACTATTTTTAATATTTTATACCATATGTTTACTGTACCTTTTCTCTGTTTAGATACGTTGAGATACAGAAATAATTACCATTGTGTTACAGTTGCCTACAGAATTCAGTACAGTTACATGGTGTACAGGTTTGTAGGAGCAAGAGGCTATACCACATAGCCTGTGTGTATTGTAGGCTATACAACCTGGGTTTATGTGAGTACAGTGTATGATATTTTGCAAAAAACAAATCATATAACGACACATTTCTCAGAATATATTACTATCATTAAGCCACCCATGACTGTATTTCAATTTCTAACCTGGCACCTTTATTCCTATGACTCTGTCTTAGAGCAGAGGTTTTCTCCAGGTGCCTATGCCGAGACCCTCTATGAGAAGAGGAAGGGGAAGTTTTAAGGATAATTTTCTCCGCTATTCATTATTTTCCAGACCTCATCGTCACTCTTTTAATTTCCCCTCCCTGTATACACACACCTCAATGTCCATAAAACTGCCAGTGCCTATTTTTCTGGGACTCCCTCAGAAGTGAGACAATCTCCATGTCTTTACTGATCCACTGGACGCTAGACCAATGTGCCAATTCCATGAAAGAAAAGAATCAGGAGGAGTTGGTGCTTTCTCAGGTCTTAAAATCTTGCTTATGTCATTGCAGTAACTGATTAACTCTCTCATTTATGGCTTATTGCCTTAATTAGCTGCGCCAACACCTAGCAGTACAGTTCTCTTTCTCCAAACTCAGCTGAGTTCCTGACAGTTTTCTTAGTTATGACACCAGAAGCACAAGCAACAAAAGTAGAAAACATTGATAAATTGGACTTTATCAAAATTGTAAAAAGAAACAAGATTGTGTATATCAAAGGTCATTATCAAAGAATAAAAATACAACCTCTATAACTTTAAAAAATTATAATCATATATCTAGTAAGAGTATAGTATCTAGAATGGATTCTTACAATTCAACAACAAAAGATAAGCAAGTCAATTCAAAAATGCACAAAGGAAAAATATTCTGTATTCATGAACTGGAAGAATCAATATTGTTAAAGTGTTAATACTACCCAAAGTGATCTACAGAGTTAATATGATTTTTATCAAAATTGTGGTGTCACTTTTTATAGAAATAACCAAAAAATCCCAAAATTTATATGGAACTACATATAAAAAATCCTGCATAGCTCAGGCAATGTTGAGCAAAGGAATAAAGCTGAGAGCAACACACTGCTAAATTCTAAACTGTATTACAAAGCTTTGGTGATGAAAACAGCATGGTACTAACAAATAGACCAAATCAACCAATGGAACAGAGATTCTAGAGTTGAGTACCCAGTGGAAAAAAACAGTCTCTTCAACAAAGTGTGTTAGGAAAACTTAACATTCATATGCAGAAGAATAAAATTGGACCCTTGTTTCACACTATATGCAAAATCCAGCTCAAAATGGAATAAAACTTAACTGTAAGACCCGAAACTATAAGAATCCTAGAAGAAAACATAGGGGAAATCTCTATGATATTGCTTTGTGCAGTGATTGCTTGGATAAGACCCTGGAAGCTCAGGCAATAAAAGCAAAAATATACAAGTGGGAATGCATGAAAATAAAAAGCTTCTGTATGTGAAAGGAAACAATTACCAGAGTCAAGAGACAAGCTACAGATGAAGAGAGAATATTTGTATCCATGCATCTGATAATGGGTTAATATCTAAAATAGATAAGAAACTCAAACTCAATAGCTATATAGTAGGCAAAGGATCTGAACAGACATTTCTCAAAAAAAGAAAAAAGAGTTACAAATGATCTGGAGGTATGTGAAAAAAGAATGTTCTAAATCATTAATTATTATGGAAATGCAAGTTAAAAATGAGATATCAGTCCACACCTGTCAGACTATTGTAAAAATGATGAAAGATAATAAGTGTTGGCAAAGATGTGGAGAAAAGAAAACCCTGTCACACTGTTGGTGGAAATGTACATTTGTACAGCCATTATAAAAAAACTGTAGGAAGGTTCCTCAAAAATAAATATAGAAGAGATAGAATTACCATATGACCTGGCAATCCCACTTCTGGATATATAGCCAAAGGATTTAAAATCTGGGTATATATCCAAAGGATTTGAAATCTCATGTTTATTGCAGCACAATTCACAATAGCCAAGATATGGAAACAACCTGTTTCCATCAACAGGTGAAAGGATAAAGAGAATGTGGTATGTATAAACAATGGGATCCTATGCAACCTTTAAAAAGAAGGAAATTCTGTCATTTCCAACAACATGAATGAATCTGGAGGATGTTATGCTAAGTAAATAAGCTAGACAAAGGAAGACAAAAACTGTTTGATGTATTTATATATGGAATCTAAAACAATAGAACTCAGAAGCGGAGAGTAGAATGGCAGTTACCAACCTGGGGAAGGAAAAAATGGGGAGATATTGGTGAAAGTGTACAAAGTTTCAATTAGAGAGGAGAAGTAAGTTTTGCTGAGATCTGGTGAATAGCATGGTGACTGTTGATAATACTGCATTGCATATTTCAAAATTGCTAAAACACTACATTTCAAATATTCTCACCACACAAAATAAAAAACATTTGAAGTGATGGGTATGTTAATTAGCTTGATTTAATTATTCAGCATTGGATACATAAATAATAATAAACTAACTTTGTACCCAATGAATATATACAACTTTAATATGTCAATTTATAATAAAATATATGAAACTGGGCAAAGAAATTGAACAGACATTTCTCATTGAAGATCTGAAGATATACAAATGGCCACCAAGCACATGAAAAGATGTTCAATACCATTTCTCATTAAGAAAATACAATCAAAATCTCCGTAAGGAGATACTCCTTGGTAACCACTAGGATGGCTGTAATAAAAAATAAATAAAAAGGAAAATTAAAAATACTGGCAAGAATGTGGAGAGATTTGTACTTTCATACATTGCCTTTGGGAATGTAAAATGACACACCTATTAAGAAAAGAGTTTGACAATCACTCATTAAGTTACACATAGAATTATCATTATGAAACATATGTAAGTTCACAGCAGCATTCACAATAGCCAAAGATTGAAATAACCCAACTGTCCATCTACTGATAAATAAACAATTGTGGTATATCCATTCAATGGAGTATTAATCAGTCATAAAAAGAATGAAGTATTGATACATTCTAAATATAGATAAGCCTTGAAACCATTATGATAAATAAAAACTGTCAGGAGTATTGTATAATTAAATTTACATAAAATTTCCAGAATATTAAAGCTCATCCACATAGGTAAAAAGCAGATTGTTTCCAGGGCTAGAAGCTAGGGCAGAAGGTATAGCAATTGCTTAATGGGTACAAGAGTTTCCTTTCAGAGTAACAAAAATATTTTTTAACTAGATAGTGGTAATGGTTATACAATATTTTGAATGCATTAAATGGCACTAACTTGTAAACTTTTAAATGTTGAATTTATATTATGTAAATTTATGTGACATTTATTTTACTCCAATAAAAAATGATTTCACATTAGGACTATTTTGCTTTCATTTACCTTTATGTTACTCATCTTGATAACAAACATGTTATTATTTAATTATAACTAAATTTTGATACATGCTGTTTTATGTAAATTGGATTTCAATTTATAAAAGATAATTGAGTCATGTTTATTGTGACTACATACTACTGTTCACTACTTCCTTGAGTAACGCATTTTTGAACAGCGAATTCATGTTTTTCATTTAATAAAAGAAAATTGCTTGGCCATTGTGAAATTACAGCAGCATCAGCATTCTTTGAATCGCACTTACCCTGCAAATAAAAACATATATTTCTATGGGAACTTTACAATAGTAATAAGCAATCTACAATTATCTCACATTAATGATGACTTATAAAACAATGGTTTTTTTAAATATAATTTCCTACCCACTATAGACGAACATTCTTGGCTTATTCAGGAAAACTGAATTAATTTTCTGGAGACAATGCTTTTTATGTATATACTAATGGATATGAAAAGTAGTAGTATGACCCATGTTTGGCTGCATAAGTGAGAGGTTGCAAATGTGTTCTTTTCTACATCTATGCTAGTAAATACTAGTTTCCCTATGTATGAGAAAACATATGAGCTATTTCTTTAACTTATCTTTAGAGTTCCATGTAAAGCACTAAACTCGTTTTACTTGATTTTATTTACATTTTCATGAGTTTATGTGACTATTGAAAATGACCTAGTTCTGGACATTTAAACATTTTTTTTTCAAGAAAATTTCATTTTGTTAGACTCTCTAAACATATAAAAAATCACACTGGACATATCTTAGCCTTGGAGCTTCACTATGAAACTAGACCGGGTATAGAGATTAGAGAAGCTAGCTCATTCCCTGGCCCTGCCACCCTCCCCACTCCATAAATAACGACCTTCAACACTAAAATAGTTAACAGTAAATGTATTACGCAACGACAGACCAAGAAAATATGCATTTGTATACATTGTTTAAACATCAAAGTGAATTTCGAGTGGGAAAAAATAGTTTTAGAAATAGCCAATAAATAAATAAGGAATGGAAAAGACACCTTAATTTTAAGCAAAATATATATTCCTGCTTTGTAATTTTTAAAGGACTATTCTTTGCTTGTACCTGTATTTGTGCAGGTTTTAATTTTAGTTCTTATCTCCACTAGATGTGCATTTGATCACGCAAGGGACAATTTTATGGCATTTCAAAGACTCTTCTAACCCTTATAGGTACAGGGGATGATCTGTTCTCTTGCAAATCGGATATTGTAATGTGATGGAGGCACTACGTAGTAAAATAGATGCTTTAGTATTTTGCTTCGGTCTTATCTCCAACTAAAATTAATGTTTTGCAAATGACATTGACTCCTTCAATAATACTGGTAAATTTGGGAAACACATGAACTATGCATGATGCCTCTGAAAGAGAAAATGCAAGAATCATAAAAATACTGACATAATTTCTTTAATTAAGAGGTAACTGGAAATCATCATGCAAATCTGTTACTTGAGGTTAAAGTTCTGAAACAAATCCAATTAACTACAAATCACAAGATCATATTTGACATCTTGGTTGGAAATCAGCATAAAAATCTTAGGAACCAAAATGGGAGCTTGCTAACAACACTAACTTCTTTTTCAGAACTTGAGTTCTTGCTTTTTGTTTTTACTATTCAAAGAAATATCAGCTAACTACAGAGAAGTCATTATCTAGCTTTCACCAAAGATTATACTGAAGATGGCTGCAACATTGCACTAGCTCAGAAACTTCACTTAGGAGCAGATTGTTAAGGCTGTGGCTAAATCACCTAGATCAGTTGTTAGAAATTAAAGATAAAGGAATACAGGACCATGAAGAGTAACTGGAACTCTGAGGTGTAGTCACAGAAACAGGTGTAGTCTACTAACCTCTAATAAGGAATCTTTCTGTGCTTTCCATGTGTCCCTAAAGTAACCCAGTAAGAAAAATTTATGGGTTTCTTTCCTCCTTTGAGACTCTCCCTGAGGAGATGGAACACAATTTGTTAATTATGCCTAAAGCATTTGGAAGCTTCAAACAAAGCCAATGGGATATCTGCTAATAATAGAATATGCTTATATTTCCAAACAAGTAGAGTTATGTTAGTTACCTTTCCACCACTATTCTTGGTTATATTTTCTCTACTGCAACACAGAGATCTGGAATCAAAACTTGTATCTGTAGGACATAACTTTTTTTCTTGTAACTCTTAATATCTCTTTCCCAATATAGTGGATTTTTATGGCTTTGTAGCTAAGGATACAATAAAGTGCTTAAACACTGCCGATTGCATTACTTCAAAAATTTACATGAGAAAGTAATAAGTGTGTAGCTGTTTTTTCTGTATTTTGTGGTGTTTTAGATTTATTATTGAAGCAGAAAACACATATAAGCACATAAGCAAATGTACAAATCATAAATAAATTTTTACAAACTTAATTTCTAACTCAAGTTTTACAAACTTAACCTAAGTAACCAGAATCCAGATTGAACAGAAACAACAATAGCAACAAAATAAAACATTGTCAGGACCCCATAAGAATCCTTCATTCTCTTTTCCTCCATGAACTTCCCCCAACACACTCAAAGAATGAACAGCTAGTATTCTGACTTCTAACAACATAACGTACAGCTATTTTTGTTACATTATATGAATAAAATCCTATGCATGTTATGTTTCCATTCCTGGGTTCTTTCATTCAATATATTGTGACGAGTAGTTCTACATTGCTCATTCTCATTTCCGTGCACAATTGAACATTTTATATATATATATATATATATATATATATATATATGTATATATACCACAAATTAGTTATTCATTATTCTAGAGGTTTTATGAATAGTGATGATATGAACATTCTATTGCATGTTTCAATTAACATAAACATGTATTTCCATTTGGGTATATTTCTTAGACTGGAATTGCTATGTCATAATATACACATGTTTAGCATTAGTAAATACTTCCAAATGAGTTTACAGAGTAGTTATAGCAACGTGCACTCCAATGAGAAAGACATAATAGTCATGATTGTTCACTATCCTTGTCGAGACTTAGCCATTCTGTATGGTGTGGGTATCATTGTTGTTTCGAGTTTCATTATCCTATTCATGAATTCATTGAGAAGCTTTTCATATGTGCAATGGTCATTTACATATTTTCTTTTGAAAAGTGTTCATTCATGTCTTTTCTCCACTTTTACATTGATTTTCATATCAATTATGTATTGATTTGTAAGAATTATTTTCACATTTTGCATATGAGTCCTCTGTCAGATACACATGTATATTTGATAAAGCATGTGTAATAAAATGTTCTCTCCTATTATAAGGATTGCCCTTTTGACACTGTTAATTTTGATGAAAAGGACTTCTTAAAATTGATTAATCTTTAATTTTATATGATTATTGCTTTGTTTATTCTGTTTAAAATTTTGTACATACTCCAATATCACAAAGATGTCCCTCATGCTTTCTTCTAAAAGCTTTATTATTTGTATTTTATATTTAGATCTTTAAACCATTTGAAATTCATTTTAAATAAGGAATGAGGTAGATGCTCAGATTTTTTAATTCAAAATAGATATATAAATTGTCTAATGCCATTTATCAAAAAGATCATTCTTTCTTTTTTAGAAAACACTGATGCCTCTATCATGTCAGTTGATACTATATGTGTCAATAAGTTGATAGCATAGGTTTCTATAAGGCAGCCTTAAAACAAGGATGCCTCTTGGGATATTCAATACTTTTTGTCTTTTCTGTTAAGTTATGTTTTTTTGTATAAACACAAGTGACTTTCTGGGTTGAGTACTCTGGTTTCTACAGTATTTACATTCTGTCTCTGAGGCATGTCTTTACAGGTGAATTTATTTTGGGTTCTCTCTACATGTCTAATTTAACATTTTGTTTGATCCGCACATATGGGCTAAAAATTTTGACAACACCCTTATCTTGGTTTCTTTTGAATTTATTATTTTATATATGTAAATTATTTGACTCATTTGTTTTGCTTGTTTCTGAAAGTTTTCTGAGAGTAAAAATATACACCCTAAATGCTGGACACGAGATGGCTCATTAAAAGTCACTAAGGCAACACCACCAACTAAAACACTGATCTAAACTCCTGACATTTTCTTTATTAAATTATTATTATTATTATAATTTAAGTTCTAGGGTACATGTGCACAACATGCAGGTTTGTTACATATGTATACATGTGCCATGTTCATGTGCTGCGCCCATTAACTCGTCATTTACATTAGGTATATCTCCTAATGCTATCCCTGCCCTCTCCCCCAACCCCACGAATGGCCCCACTGTGTGATGTTCCCCTTCCTGTGTCCAGGTGTTCTCACTGTTCAGTTCCCACCTATGAGTGAGAACGTGCAGTGTTTGGTTTTCTCTCCTTGCGACGGTTTGCTCAGAATGATGGTTTCCAGCTTCATCCATGTCCCTATAAAGGACATGAACTCATCCTTTTTCATGGCTGCATAGAATTCCAAGGTGTATACGTGCCAAATTTTCTTCATCCAGTCTATCACTGATGGACATTTGGGCTGGTTCCAAGTCTTTGCTATTGTTAATAGTGCCGCAATAAACATACGTCTGCATGTGTCTGTATAGCAGCATGATTTATAATCCTTTCGGTATATACAGGATGGCTGGGTCAAACGGTATTTCTAGTTCTAGATCCTTGAGGGATCGCCACACTGTCTTCCACAATGGTTGAACTAGTTTACAGTCCCACCAACGGCATAAAAGTGTTCCTATTTGTCCACATCCTCTCCAGCACCTGTTGTTTCCTGACTTTTTAATGATCGCCATTCTAACTGGCATGAGATGGTATCTCATTGTGGTTTTGATTTGCATTTCTCTGATGATCAGTGATGATGAGCATTTTTTCATGCATCTGTTGGCTGCATAAATGTCTTCTTTTGAGAAGTGTCTGTTCATATCCTTCGCCCACTTTTTGATGGGGTTGTTTGATTTTTTTCTTCTAAATTTGTTTAAGTTCTTTGTAGATTCTGGATATTAGCCCTTTGTCAGATGAGTAGATTGTAAAAATTTTCTCCCATTCTGTAGGTTGCCAGTTCACTCTGATGGTAGTTTCTTTTGCTGTGCGGAAGCTCTTTAGTTTAATTAGATCCCATTTGTCTATTTTGGCTTTCGTTGTCATTGCTTTTGGTATTTTAGTCATGAAGTCCTTGCCCATGCCTATGTCCTGAAAACTCCTGACATTTTCTAACAGGATTTATAAGCTTCTCTTTTCTCTCAAGAGATTAATAAAAAAAAGTTATTTTCAAATATTGAGGCATGCCAGGTTTTCTAGGATTACAGCCAGCAATATAATATGGTCCATTCTTATATACATTGTTTAATTGATGGGAAAATTACATTGAGAAAAATTAAAAGTTCAAATGGTCATTAGTCAAACCCTTTTAAAAAAAATATAGCCCTGAAACTAGAGAATTAACATGTAAATTTGTCAAGGTTTCCTATTTCTCTATTTTTCTTTTCTGCCTATTTTAAATCTGCTGACTTTTGTATTAGTGTTAAGCCAAAACTCAATTATTATGGCATTCCAGCCAAGACTATTTTTAAAAAAATAGATTTTAAAGAATTTTCAAATTAATGGCTTTACAAGCTACAACAGCTTCATGGTAACTTGGAAATATAAATGTAACTGTGTTTGACTAACAATTAGGGTAGTAGAATAGTTACTTAAAGGATTAATGGTGTAAAAGAAAAAACTAAATAAAAGTTTATAAAAGTTTGGCTAACAGATCAAACAGGTCAAACTGTTAAGATCAGGGAAATAATATAAGATGTCTTTGTTAAATAAGATAAAAGTTCACATTGTCTGCAATCAGGGGCCAAAAGGAAAAAGAAAAACAAAAAAAGGAAAAAAATCCAGACTTACTAAAATGGTTTCCTGCTAATATTTGTCTAGTCAAGAAACACAAGACAGATTCAAGGCTACTCTTAAATTTGTTTTTCTTATACAACTTAGCCAGTCCTGGCAAAAATGTAAGTTTTAAATATTTAATCCTAAATTTACTTAAAATTAAAAAGAAAGAGAAAAAAGGAAAAAATAGTGTAAAAAAATTCCAATTGCTATGGAAAGTGCTGCTTTATACAAAAGTTTGGTCCACAGCCTTCATTAGATTGCCTATCAGGCAAATAAAATTTAGTTATGCGAGGAGGTGCCAATTTTATAAAAAATATAATTTGAATCCAACTGTTTTTTTATAAACCAGTGAGTTTCTATAGTTTACTGTCTCATGACCAAATACTAAAATAAAGACTATAAAATCACTGTGTATATATATGTGTTTAGGTACACTTATTGATATGTAAATATATTGTTGTATGTTGTACCTATATGGTAAAACCTAGTGCAGTTGGCCAGACATTCATTATGAAATTTTATTTAAATTGGCTTAAATAAATGAGCACTCATATAAAATTATACGACATAGTAATTAACCAAATGCCTTTTAGTTCATGTGACATAGGTATATCTTTAATAAATTAGCTGATTTTAAAATTATTGGTAAAGTAAGAAAAAAAATCTTCAGGATTGGCAACATACATTTCTGCCTGAATTTATTGGTCAGACACTTTTATACTTGTCTGGGCTAGATGGTTTAAAGTGTCAAGATTTGACACACAGGTTGTAAAACTATAAACCTAGCCTAAACCAGAATAATCTTTCTGTAACTCTTTGATACATAAGGGTAATTTTATATTGTCAGTTTAATGAAAACCACTGTATTTTTTGAATTATTGATAAAATACTCACATAATTAAAGTTCTTAAGTGAACACCTGAGAGTCACAGGCTATAATAATAATTGATAGGAAAATAATTTAAAAATATTCTAGTTTTGTTTAATATGTCAATTCTCATAGATAACACAGGTAAACTGTTGAAGTTAAATAAAATTTAAGTAAATGAGATAAATGCTTATAAATAAACTTTTCATGTAATTTAAAATTGTAAAGTTATGTTATGTTAAATTAAGTAATAAATATTCACTAAATAACTGGGTCATTTGCAAATTTTAGAAAATCAAACTGATTGTTAAACAAAATACTTTTATTCATGGTTTCTTAAATTATATAGAAATAGTAAATATACTAGAGTCTATCAGTACATACAAAAATTATGCTATAGGAAAACATGTTTCAAAATATATAAAATGGCTTCCTTTCCATAAAATACTGATAAATGACAGATGGTTTAACACTGCTTGGTAGAAATTAGGTTGCTAAGAGTTAAAATTCTAATTAATATGTATATAATTCTGGGACAGAAACAGTGACTCACGCCTGTAATCCCAACACTTTGGGAGGCCACCTCCTGAGGTCAGGAATTAAAGACCAGCCTAGCCAACATGGAAAAACCCTGTCTTTACTAAAAATACAAAAATTAGCTGGGCGTGGTGGCACATGCCTGTGATCCCAGCTACTCAGGAGGCTGAGACAGGAGAATCACTTGAACCTGGTAGGCAGAGGCTGCTAAGAGCCGAGATCGCATCTCCGCCCTCCAGTCTGGGCAACAGAGCGAGACTCTGTCTCAAAAAATAAAAATAAAAATAAATAAAACAACAACAGTCAAAATCAATATAATTCTGTATAGAAAATGTATTAAAAACAAGATTTTTTGACAAAAAAATATTTACAAACCTAAAATATGTTCTTTTAAAAATAATATTGCATAATTCAGAGGTTTTTTAAAGATTATTTCAACAAATAGATTTAGGAAGAAAATTAAAACAAGACAAAAACTAGTAAATAGTTGAGAGAGATGTGACAAAAGTTATGGGTAAGAAAATGTATTTTTGGCAAAGAAGGTTAAAAAATTTTGTAGAAAAAAAATCTTGTGTGATAATTTTTGTACTAAAGTAAAATGCTTATTTTAAAAGGAGCAAGCATAGGAGAAAATTAAAATTCCAAACATGTCAACAATGGTCTGAATAAATCATGAAAATAATTTTAAAGAGGAATTTATAAAATAAATTTTGTTTGTAATCAAGTTCTCTATAACTAAATGTATAAATATATTTGTAAGTTATTCAGTATTAAATAAACTAATATAAAACTAAATCTTTGTCCCTTATGGTAAAACAATATGGTTTTATTGAAATGTTGGTTTGCTTTTAATAAAATTGCAAAAAGTTTTGATTTTTAATTTTGAAATCTGTTTCTGTAACAGTCATTTTCTAAACTGCAAACAGTATCTATTTCTGCCAAATTTCTTTCTGAGATCCAATTAATTTTCCTAATTTCTGGTTGGAAATGCTGTATTTTTTTATTTAAAATGAGAATGTTACTTCTATAGGTAGATTTCTCCTCTTAAAGTATTTTAGATTCATATTTTGGAAGTTCAATTTTTGCTATATCTCACTGCACGTGATTTTCAGGTTATGATTGCCTTCAGTTTTCCTTCTTTCTCCTTTTGAGAAGGTAATTTGTTCAGTTGTCTGTCTTTTCCACATCTGCATTCTGACCAGAAGGTAATTTAAGGTTTTTCTGCAGGACATGATCATCTGCAGGCTTTACGGTTTTATAGTAGTTCTTCTTGGGCTCCATAATCTCAAAGCCAAACTTTCTGTAGAAGTCAATTGCCGACTCATTGCTGATCTGGACATGCAGATAGATGTCAAAAGTGCCATCTTTTTCACATGTTTAAGACATGATTTAACATTGTAGTTCCTATTCCTAGCCTTTGGTAAGGTGCCAGATATCCAAGTGTCATGATGTAAAGTCTTTTCTGATTCTGTGAATGAGCCACACTAGAGTACAATGCACCTACAGGAACATCACTGAAATAGGCAAGTTTTGATCGTTCACCACCTCCATCACATCCTTGTGGAACTTACCATTGTAGCTGACTGAAAAGATAACCCGATTCCTTCTCTTCTACTGTTTAATATTGTGTGGTGTCCCATCTCCCAGCTCCATCCAGCTACCTTTCATCTTCCCCACCTGCTGAGGCTTTTGTTATCACCAATAGCAACTCAGTCATAGTTGCTGCCCTCAGCTCAAGACACTCAACCACACAAGACGGCCTCCTCACCCGGGCAGGGAGCTGAGCAGGTGACAGAGGCAGTGCGTCCCTAAGTCTCCTGAGGGAGATGAGAGTGTCTCGCACCACTGCGCTGGTGCCACTGCTTCTCCACACATGCAAATGGGGCTCTTGGCTCTAAAATGAAGAGTTTCTGATCTATAATTAACTTTGAAATTTTCCACTTGGGACCATATGTCAAGAACATATGTCTTGCTAAATGATTAGTTTTATTTAGTAAAGTATAAGGGGAAAACATTGTCAAATACTAAGTGATGCTAAATCTTCTTTCAGTTACATTCAGGGGCATGTTATCTATACTTGTTTCAAAATCTACATAAACTTATGAAAATCTAATATGTTATCAGTCATAATTTTGGTTGATAAGCTTAATCTTCTTTAAAGTTATATTTGTATGGATGTATTATTGATGTGAGCATTTTATGATTTTCAGTTGTGTCACTTTTTTTTTTTTTTTTTTGAGACGGAGTCTCGCTCTGTCTCCCAGGCTGGAGTGCAATGGCACCATCTGGGCTCACTGCAAGCTCCGCCTCCCGGGTTCACGCAGTTCTCCTGCCTCAGCCTCCCGATTAGCTGGGACTACAGGCACCCGCCACCACGCCTGGCTAATTTTTTGTATTTTTAGTAGAGACGGGGTTTTACTGTGTTAGCCAGGATGGTCCTGATCTCCTGACCTCGTGATCCACCTGCCTCGGCCTTCCAAAGTGCTGGGATTACAGGCGTGAGCCACCGCGCCCGGCCAGTTGTGTCACATTTATAAAAGTCTGATAGCCCTGATGTGATTCAGCCAGTCATAATTCTGATTGATATTTTAAAATGTAATAGGTAATAATGATAAATAAATTTCCTTCTCAATTGAAAACTTTCATCAGATTTTTATCCATGACTATTCTAACTTTTTGTCATTCACAATTATTGCTTTAAATTCTTCTCTAAAAGTATTTACAATTAACTATAATCCAAAATTGCCTTTCATGGAAAAGACTTTAACAAGTATTCTTGAGCAGATTTATGACAACCTTAAAGGCAATGAAATAAATAAAAATGTCTAGAACTCTGGTTAAAAAAACTTATAGGTTCATAAAACTTATGGGTTCATAAAACTGCTAATCAAGATCAAGCAATATAAAAATAACTGATGAAAATAGTGTTTTTATTATTTTATTTAAAACGTTGTTTAAAACATTGATTCTTTACTTAAATGGTTTGTTTTCAAGATTTAAGAAAAATTTCTCTCATAAGCTATAATTTACACAAATTTGGTAAAGGATAATTTTGTGAAAAAATTGAAAGCATTTGATTTCTCTCCCAATTTAATTCCTTGAAAATTCAAAAACTATTCATAAGTATTCTAACTTTTTAATGACAATCTATATAATAACATAATTTCAATAAAAATCTGATTTATCTTTGCAGGAGGACACAATTAGAAATATTGGTCATATTACCATGGATTTGACTGAAAATATGTCATATTTAAAAATTTGCATAAAATACCAGATTTCAACAGCTCCCTGCCTTACAGGGAATTAAGTAAAAATTATCATTTCTTGACAGGCCTAGGAACCTTAAGATTGTAAGTATGTAAACAAAATCCAAGGTCTGCCTTGGTTTGGCTTTCTAGCTTAAGAAGTTTTTAAATCTGAGATTTTTAGGTGATCAAGGCAGAGAAAAAGTCATGTTTCTAAAGCAAAGGTATAATATATCCATTATTCGGTTATAGCACTTTGCATTGTTTTTAAGTTCTTGTTATTTACCTGTAGACTACACTAAATTTTCAAGTCTTCTAGATTCTCCCAATACAACTTTCTTCTATAGAATTACTGAAAACAAAAACTTTTTTGTTCCAAAAGCCCTATAAGCTGAAACTAGATAAATTTTAAGGAACAAGCCTCCTGCCTCATATACGGGCCACAGAAAATGTTTACCAAACCACCTGATATTGTAATCAGTTATAGTCAAACTACAAACCACGACAAAAAGTTGATGTCTTAATGCCGTAGGCAGCTTTTCCCACAATGTCAGAATAAAACTCTATAATGGGGCTCACTATTCTCAGGCCTACCTTTTTCATTCGGCAGCATAAATGGCATTTGATTTATTCAATTGGTTGTCTTTAAACCTAGGGTCAAAACTATTATACAAATTGGGACTTTCATACTACTGTTAATTTCACTTTGTGTTTTCCACTTTTAAACTTTGTGTGTTACTTGTTAAATTTTTCCAGAAATACAATTTCTAACAAAACAATGCTTACTCAGCACTTTGAGATGATGGCAAAAAGATTATGAAACAGACAGAACTGAACTTAATAATGAATTCCAGGTAGACTTAGCTTGTGAGTCTCTTCCTTCAAACCTCTCATGTTGCTCAAATATGGCTAATGGGGTTTTGTCATTAACTCACAGTCAGTAAGCACTCTCTCCAATTGAGATGGGATCAGGAAAGCAAAACAAGTCTATTTTTATTTTGGCACCAAGAAACATCAAAACTTAATGACAGTATGACTTACTAGTGGTGCTTTTGGAAGAATATTTTGATCAAAAGGGGGAAATGTGAAAGCTGTCAGAATCAAAATGGAGTTACTTCTGTTTAAAAAATTAAAAAACAACAAACACACATACACACAAACTGACAAAGCCTTAGAAGGCATGGAGAGAAGGTTCTCAGGCTTGTATGCCTGATAACAAAAATATCACAAATGACGGCAAAAATCACAACCTTGCACAAAGGCCATCACAACTTTAAAAATATATATACTTCTCCAAGGACATCTCTCCAGCAACTGCCTGTCCAACCTCAGACTAGTATCACTCTTATTACTGATTTTTGAAGCCAAAGATAATATTCCTCATTTTTTTCTCTATAAAACCCTTTGTCTTCCTTTTTCTCTCTGAATATGCACATAATTTACTATGGCACTTGCCTTCTCATTGCAATGCTGTAATCCTGAATAAATATTATTCTCTTTTAGAGAGCCTCTCTCTGTTATTTAGGTTGACATGCCCCATGGGGTGATTAACATATAGACCAGAGCTGACAATTTACTTGTTCTATCTTGCTTCTTTGAAAACTTGTCTGCTAGGTTGATTGAGTTAATTCATCACATATGAATAAAAGTGCCACAAGTGGTATATGAGTGTGTATGTTTATATGTGTATATACTTTTGCAACCTTAAAACCAACTGATTTTTATTTTTTATTCAAAGAAGGCCATGTGTATACTTTGTTTACATAAATTTTATAGTAAATAATGTAGAAAGGATATATAGCACGTCAACTTTTGTAAGACTATACCATTGAGCACTAATGAATAAGACAGGTACAGGAATCTATCTGAACATGTCACATTCCATGGAAAAGGGAATTTGCTGATGTGATTAAGAATCATGAGATGAGGAGGCTTTTATGGATTATCTGTGTGAGTCCAAGACAATCACAGGGGAGAGAGGGAAGAAGAGGGTGAAAGGCAGAGGGGACACAGCAGTGGAAGCAGAGGTCAGAGTGATGAGATTGCTGACTGGAAGGAGAACATAAGCCAAGTGCTGTAGGCAACCTCTAGAACCTGGAAAAAGCAAGAAAATAGATTGTCCCGGAGATTCCTGTAGGAATACAGACTGCCAACACCTTGGTTTTAACCTCATGAGATCCACTTTGACCTTCTGACCCCTAGAAATGTGGGATAATACATTTGGGTTGTTCCAAGCTACTATGTTTGTAGTGATTTCTTACAGTAGCAATAGAAAACGAATATAAGAGACAACATCATTATTTTTACAAAATACACATGTGTAAGCCAAACTAAAAGGTAGAAAACACTGGAGTACTTCTTATTGACCTTAACTAATTTAGTAATATGCATAACATTGGTATAAATGCAAGTGTGAGTTTAGCCCTGTTACTCCAATGCTATTCATCTAGCCAGACCCAAAAGAATTGTTTCTAATGGGAAGTATAGTTCTCTGGTTACAATTATATCAGTTGATGAAGCCAAATACACACATCATAAAGTAGAAAAAGATACACAAATAAACAGATAAGTAACATAAAGGCAAATGCCATAGAACTATTATTAATGTTGCCCTTGAGACCAGAAATATCCCCATATAGTGTGATTTTTCCTGCCTTCAGTGATTCTGCTCCTTTAAGGCTAAAGTTAGAAGTTGAAATATTGATTTGAGTCACACAGTCCCCAGATTGAGTATGCTTCTAACCTTCCTGAAAATATTATAACTGTACTTTATTTCCAGACACTACCTTTATTTCACATATAAGTGCCACTCTCCCTCACTCCATCATGCATTAGTAGCCTTTTACATGCAAAGAGATGTAGTTCATAGTAACTATCAACTTAAAAAAAAACAGGAGGACATCTTTAAGAAAATATTATTTTTAAAAAATTTTGTCTGATAAAATTTCATTTCAAATTACACTGAATGAAAATGCTAAAAGTAGTTGTGTTTGGTATTATAGTTTCATAACAAAGGCAATTAACTTTACACAAATGTTTTATGATGAGATGGAAAAAAGTTGTGTGTCTTATTTGAGAGAACATCAACATTTAGCTTCGGGTGCACACACCAACTGAGAACAATGAAAAAAGAAAATCCCCTTTAAAAATTTGTTAGCCTGTTTTCCCTTAAGTCTTATTTCCATGTGTAGTTTTTCTGTGATAAAAAAATTTATTTTTAAATACAAGATAAAAATGGTTCCACAAAAGTTGAACTTGATGGATAAAATGCTACAAAACTAAAAATATAATTTTTAGTAGCTGAACAAAAGACATCTCTTGCAAGGAGGATGATCTGAGTTTTGACCACCTTCCAAGAAATGATGCCACATACCTCCACACGCACTATCAGGCATTCTTTTCCTTGTTTGGAAATTATTTTAAAAACCCTTTAGTGGCTTACATTTTATCTATAAGTTATCTATAAACTGTTATTATTTTCAAATTATTTTTATTAATTATAGATATTGTTTTCTTGTTTGGGTATGTGAGGTTGACATAAGAACAATTAAACATTTCCCACTGAAATGAATGGAATTTCTAAAAATTTCTTGACACTTTTTTTTAAAAACACAGCAGTTTTCAGGAAAAAAACAAAAAGCACTAAAGGAAGATAGTTTTAGCTTTACATTTACATTAGTTTAAGTGATCGGCATGGGTTATCTAGGAACCTCTTTAGTGCATCCTTCACGTTCTTGTTCCTGAGGCTGTAGATTAGAGGGTTCAGCACTGGTATCACCAGGGTGTAGAAGACCGAAGCCATTTTGTCAGTATCTAATGAATGATTACTCCTGGGTTGCAAATACATGAAAAGGAGAGTCCCATAGAACACAACCACAGCTGTCATGTGAGAAGCACAGGTGGAAAAGGCTTTTTGTCGTCCTTCTGAGGAACGTATCCTCAAAATGGTAATAACAATGTTGAAGTAGGATATCAGAACAACGATCATGGAGAAAAACAAGTTAATCCCTGAAAAGATAAAGACTGCTGTTTCTGGAATGTAGGTATCAGAACAGGACAATGCTAGCAAAGGGACATCATCACAGTAAAAATGGTTGATAATGTTGGAAGAACAGTATGACACAGAGAACACACAGGAAGAGACAGTCAGTGCTGTGATAAGACTCTGAAGGTATGTGAGGGACACCAGCAGACGACACACCTTTGGAGACACCACTACGGCGTAGAGCAGAGGGTTCCAAATAGCCACATAGCGGTCATAGGCCATTGCAGCCAGCATGAAAATCTCAGCCACAATGAAAACCAAGAATCCACCCAGTTGGGCTGCACATTCATAGTATGATATGGTTTTCTTGGTAATCAGGAAGTTAACCAGCATTTTAGGGGCAACGACAGTAGAATTGCAAAGATTAATAATAGCCAAGTGTCGGAGGAAAAAGTACATGGGGGTTTGAAGTTGAGGGTCAACACTGGTGAGGGTGATGATGCCCAGGTTCCCTGCCACGGTCAGCAAATAGAGCACCAGGAAGACCAGGAAGAGGGGAATCTGGAGCTCCGGATCATCTGAGACTCCCACAAGAATGAACTCCGTCACCCATGTGAGATTTCCTGAAGCCATTTGTATTGTTGGCTTCATCTTTTACCTGAAAAAGTTGAAAGAAATCAATTGATGATAACATTGATGTTTCTGTTAGATGCTAGGTTGTTAAATATTTCATTTGAAATCAGTTTATTTTGTTTTACAAACTCTTACAAGTTTCAGAACCTAATTGTTTTTCTCCCCATGTTTTCATAAACTTCAGAAATAAAAACTCACCAGATAATTAAGAGTCTTAAAACTGGCCGGGTGTGGTGGCTCACGCCTGTAATCCCAGCACTTTGGGAGGCCGAGGCGGGCGGATCACGAGGTCAGGAGATCGAGACCATCCTGGCTAACACGGTGAAACCCCGTCTCTACTAAAAAACACGAAAAATCAGCCGGGTGTGGTGGTGTGCGCCTGTAGTCCTAGCTACTTGGGAGGCTGAGGCAGGAGGA
Organism: Pan paniscus; assembly: GCF_029289425.2. NCBI lineage: Eukaryota > Metazoa > Chordata > Mammalia > Primates > Hominidae > Pan > Pan paniscus. Next base: position 57,370,632 of record NC_073258.2, read on the forward strand.
TGCTTCGAACCTGGGAGGCGGAGCTTGCAGTGGTGCCACTGCACTCCAGCCTGGGCGACAGAGCGAGACTCCGTCTCAAAAAAAAAAAAAAAAAAGAGTCTTAAAACTGTTTGGACAAGCAATTTATGTATTCACTATTGGATATAGTTTATATTGAGTGAATACATATTTATTTGTTTTGTAATATGTCTTAATATTATGCATTTATCAACTATATTAGCACATAATATTGGATGAATAGATATGCATTTGATATTAATGTATATTCACATGTATTATATGCATAGATTAGCATATGATATTGATTAATATATATACACTTACATGCACATGTAATTTATTACTTACAATTTTTATTTGTGTGTTTCTGTCTGTGTTTCCAGTGATAAGAGCGAGCAGCCTTAAGAAGTTGATGACACGGGGTGACCACCAGTTATCTTTTTCCTAGCTTCCACTGGTGACTTATCCAGCCCCTAACTTGTCATTAATAATTCTTGGGAATTTCAACATTTCTATGGGAAACACTTTCAGTATTCTGGATTTTGCTTTATCAATTTCTACCGCATAATGTTGCTTCAGCTGTGCAGAAGTAGGCCTACACTTCAATATTTTTCCCTCTGAGTGTAATTCTGAAAGTCAGAATCCTTTTTACTCAATCACATTTCGTTACTTCTGCTAGATAAGCCAGTCCTGTCCTATCATTGTGACTTCTCTTACTCAGACTCTTCTCTACTATTTTGTTCCAGAAGCCCTACTCTCCCTTCCCTTTCTAGCTTATACTTTTTCATTTTAAATTGTTATTGTTTTATTTTTTAATGCTTATTACTTACAACTTTTATTTGTTAAAGTTAGATTACTTTGATTTATTATACTTGTATAGAAAGATGAGTGGGGAAGGCTGTTAATATTTATTTAAAAAGTAACATGTATTGAAAGTTATCCTAGGAATTTTGAAATAGTTATCTCATTCTGCAGGAGCACCCTAAAATATAGGTAGATGGTAATTATTTTCATGTCTAATAAGAAAATTGAGTCTCATTGAAGTAAAATTACTCAAAAAGACTGTGTAAGACATTGTTCCAAACTGCATGGTTTTATGATTTTGTTTCTGTGATTGATTGTGTTAGCCTACCAATTAATACTCAAAATTACTTGAAAATACTATGTAGACATTGATCTAAACTTCATGGTTTTATTTTGTTTTTGTGATTTTGTTTATGTAATTGGTTTGTTTTAGTCTACCAATTAATACCTAGGTGATTTTTACCAAGCATTATATTCTTGTATTATCCACATTAAATGAGATAATGCACATAAATGATTTGTTTTTATAGAGCCTGGTACCAAGTGAATGCAAAATGGATGTTACCTTCAGTTTTTGTTATTAGCATGCTTTGAATGATTTTCAATGTGAGTTCTTAATTCCAGTAATTCATTCCACCTTACTGAGTGCTTTTACAGTTAATACAGAAATAGCAAATGAATTATACTACTGCATATTTTTTAAAAAACTGGGACACACAATATCTAGCTCCTTTTTTAACAAACAAAACATGCTGTCTTGCAATCAGATTACCTCTTAAATCTTCAATGTTTCTTTGTTATGATACATTATTAAATACATCAAATATGAGTCTGAGAAACTGATCTGATTGTGTGTAGCGCCTATCCTCTATCTTTTGTTTCTTGCCGCTGCGCTAAAAAGAACTTCATGTCTTATAAGCAGGCAAGCTTATGATTTAAAACATTGTGCTAAAAATTACTTTGATCAAAATATTTCCTGTTTGGCTGCCACACACAAAGCAACTCAGTGCATTGTTCATTCTGACATTTATATTCCATAGACACCCTTAATTTAACAACAAAAATAACATCATGAGCAATAGCAATTATTTACTGGCTACTCTTGAATTTGTGCAATTAGCTCGGGGAAGGAAGAGAATTTGCAAATATTTAATATCTTTACCCATTATTAATTTCTCCTCCTCTGAAGCATGGCTGAGGGCAGAGCTGGAGTTGATTATTATTTCAGCAAGTATATGCCATTGACATAAAGTTTCCTTAGAACAGACCCAGTTTTCTCCTGTTGAGTTTTCTTTTTTTTTTTTTTAGAATATTTTTTGTTAGAATTTTCCTGTTAAGAGCTATTATAATTTTTCACAAAAGTTTTTTTAAAATTAGTTTTTGAAAAGAAACATTTTATAGGTCTACCAATACCATGAATCTCAATATAAAATAAATAAAAATATACCTGATGTTAATAATTTTAATGTCAATTTCACTGTAAAAATTGTCACCCTTTGGATGAGGTGTTATGTTGCAAATTAACTCTTAAATAGCTTCTGAGAAGATTTCAAGACTATATTTCATTAATGTCTAACTGTGGAATTTGTGTTAATCTTGTTGAGACATGGGTCTGGTTTGAGACAAGCACTGAATCTCAACGTGAGTTTTTGGCATCCATCAGGGAGATTGACTATTAGTACCAGGGAATCTTTTCATCCTAGGATTTTTCACCCCAGGGAATGCAAGAATAAAAGCTCATTTTCATCATTGTCAAGTATTTTTGAAAGCCCTTTTTTGAAACATCAAATCATATGCATCGGAGACACATAAGATACTTCCCTTTTGGTGTAGCATTCTCTCTAAACATCTCAGTTCTAAGGCAGAAAAAAAATCAGTGTTCATATTAAGGTGGAATATACTAACTGTAATGACTATTCATTATTTGGTATAAATGTTCAAGCTGTCTAGTCTATCAGTAGAGATGCTGGATACTATTGTTTATGTTGTATCACTGTTACTTCCAATAAGCAATCAGTGGGCAGATACTTGAGTTATTTGGAAAAGAAGACAAATTAGATATCATTTCAATCCTGAGTCTGATTTAAATTGGTAAATCCTCAAAGATACTTGATTTTTACATGAAACTTAGAAAAAAGTAAAATATTTGGTGTAACCTACCTGTGTAGAGAGATCTGGCCAGGCCCAGACACAAGGTTCCTGCCCGAAGCATGCTAGAGTTTTTCAAGAGTTTGAAGTCTCTGAAGACCTGCACACTGAATATGTTTGTTTCTAGGTCCCAGTCCCCAAGCTTGACAACAAGATTTTCCAAATAAAAATCAGATTCCCTGGGGAAAGAAAGACAAACAGCATTCATTAGCCAAGATTCCACTCAAAATTTTACCCAAAGAGTGAAATGTGGAGATTGCCTAGGGACTCACTTAGATAATACTATTAAATAAAAAAAGAATGCAATTACTCCTATATAAAATGAGAATTGATACTGCTGGCCCTGGGTTGAAAAAATCAATAGATAGCAAGCACAGGATTCTGGCTCCAATGGTCAATTTTAATGTGAATATTGTGAACAGAACTAAATGTAACCCCCATATTCTGCATCAAGAGCAACTCCTGATACATAAGTCATAAAAACCAGGTGATATAAAACATAAATTCAACATGTGAGTAGTTATAAAAAGTGAATATCAACTTTTAATTAACTTCTTAATGTGACCAGAAGGGGTATTAATTAAAATTCTTGTTGTACTTATCATATATTTGGTCTTATTTCTAGGGATTAATTAAAATTATTTGGTTGGAAAATATTTTTTTTTATATGATGAGCCTGTGATATTCCCTCAAAGCATATAGAAACATCATAAGTAAATACTGATAGCATTTCTTTTTTTTTAACTTATTATGTGGAATTTTCTAGTCTGTAAGCATTGTAGATGCAAAAGGTATGTCTGCAGTTACATTCTAGACACTGTATTTCCATCACTCAAATTAAACAATACTTTTATATTATATGCTTTATTATTTAAAATAATGGATCATTAGATACAACCTAAATTTTCACTTAACCAGCTTCTCCCATTTCCATTTCCTCCATTCTATTCAGAATTAACCAGTTTTGATTATCACAACCTTTTTTTTTTATTATTATACTTTAACTTCTGGGGTACGTGTGCAGAATGTGTAGGTTTGTTACATAGGTATACATGTGCCATGGTGGTTTGCTGCACCCATCAACCTGTCATCCACATTAGGTATTTCTCTTAATGCTATCCCTCCCCTAGACCCCCAGACCCTGAAAGATCCTGGTGTGTGATGCCATCCCCCCACCCACAACGTGTCCATGTGTCCTTATTGTTCAACTCCCACTTATGAGTGAGAACAGGTAGTGTTTGGTTTTCTGTTCTTGTGTTAGTTTGCTGAGAATCATGGTTTCCAGTTTCATTCATGTCCCTGCAAAGGACATGAACTCATTCTTTTTTATAGCTGTATAGTATTCCATGGTGTATATGTACCACATTTTCTTTATCCAGTCTATTATTGATGGCCATTTCAGTTGGTTGCGAATTTTTGCTATTGTAAATATTGCTGCAATAAACACACATGGGCATGTCTTTTTATAGTAGAATGATTTTTAATCCTTAGGGTATATACCCAGTAATGGGATTGCTGGGTCAAATGGTATTTTTAGTTCTAGATGCTTGAGCAATCACCACACTGTCTTCCACAATGGTTGAGCTAATTTACACTTCCACCAACAGTGTAAAAGCATTCCTGTTTCTCCACATCCTCTCCAACAAGTTGTTTCCTGACTTTTTAATGATCGCCATTCTAACCAGCATGAGATGGCTATCTCATTGTGGTTTTGATTTGCATTTCCCTAATGAGCAGTGATGATGAGCATTTTTTCATGTTTGTTGGCTGCATAAATGTCTTCTTTAGAGAAGTGTCTGTTCATATCCTTTGCTGATTTTTGATGTTTTTTTTTTTTGGTGTAAATTTGTTTAGGTTCTTTGTAAATTCTGGATATTAGCCCTTTGTCAAAGATCAGATGGTTGTAGATGTGTGGAGTTATTTCTGAGGCCTCTGTTCTGTTTCACTGGTCTATATATCTGTTTTTGTGCCAGTACCATGCTGTTTTGGTTACTGTAGCTTTGTAGTATAGTTTGAAGTCAGGTAGCATGATGCCTCCAGCTTTGTTCATTTTGCTTAGGATTGTCTTGGCTATGCGGGCTCTTCTTTGGTTCCATATGAAATTTAAAGTAGTCTTTTCCAACTCTGTGAAGAAAGTCAATGGTACCTTGATGGGGACAGCACTGATTCTATAAATTATTTTGGGTAGTATGACCATTTACATGATACTGATTCTTCCTATCCATTAGCATGGAATGTTTTTCCATTTGTTTGTGTTGTATCATATTTCCTTGAGCAGTGTTTTGTAGTTCTCTTTGAAGAGGTCCTTCACATTGCTTGTATGTTGTATTCCAAGGTATTTTATTCTCTTAATAGCAATTGTGAATGGGAGTTCACTCATTATTTGGCTCTCTGTTTGTCTGTTTTTGGTGTATGGAAATACTTGTGATTTTTGCACATTGATTTTATATCCTCAGACTTTGCTGAAGTTGCTTATCAGCTTAAGGAGATTTTGAGCTGAGATGATGGAGTTTTCTAAAAATATACAATCATGTCATCTGCCAACAGAGACAATTTGACTTCCTCTCTTCCTATGTGAATACAATTTATTTCTTCCTCTTGCCTGATTGCCCTGGCCAGAATTTCCAATACTTTGTTGAATAGGGTTGGTAAGAGAGGGAATCCTTGTCTTGTGCCAGTTTTCAAAGGTAATGCTTCCAGGTTTTGCCAATTCAGTATGATATTGGCTGTGGGTTTGTCATAAATAGCTCTTATTATTTTGAGATACATTCCATCAATAACTAGTTTATTGAGAGTCTTTAGCATGAAGGACTGTTGAATTCTGTCGAAGGCCTTTTCTGCATCTATTGAGATAATCATGTGGTTTTTGTCATTGGTTCTGTTTATGTGATGGATTATGTTTATTGATTTGTGTATGTTGAGCCAGCCTTGCATCCCAGGGATGAAGCCTACTTGATCGTGGTTTATACGCTTTTTGATGTGCTGCTGGATTCAGTTTGCCAGTATTTATTGAGGATTTTCACATTGATGTTCATCAGGGATATTGGCCTAAATTTTTCTTTTGTGTTGTGTCTCTGCCAGGTTTATCAGGATTACGTTGGCCTCGTAAAATGAGTTAGGGAGAATTCCCTCTTTTTCTATTGATTGGAATAGTTTCAGAAGGAATGGTACCAGCTCCTTTTTGTACCTCTGGTAGAATTTGGCTGTGAATCCATCCGGTCCTGGATTTATTTTGGGGGTTGGTAGACTATTAATTACTGCCTTAATTTCAGAACTTGTTATTGTTCTATTCAGGGATTCAACTTCTTCCTGATTTTGTCTTGGGAGGGTGTATGTGTCCAGGAATTTGTCCATTTCTTCTAGATTTTCTAGTATATTTGCATAGAGGTGTTTATAGTATTCTCTGATGGTAGTTTGTATTTCTGTGGGATCAGTGGTGATATCCCCTTTATCATTTTTTATTGCATCTATTTGATTCTTCTCTCATTTCTTCTTTATTAGTCTGGCTAGTGAGCTATCTATTTTGTTGATCTTTTCAAAAAACAAGCTCCTGGATTCATTGATTTTTTGAAGGGTTTTTCATGTCTCTATCTCCTTCAGTTCTGCTCTGATCTTAGTTATTTCTTGTCTTCTGCTATCTTTTGAATTTGTTTGCTCTTGCTTCTCTAATTATTTTAATTGTGATGTTAGGGTGTCAATTTTAGATCTTTCCTGCTTTCTCTTGTGGGCATTTAGTGCTACAAATTTCCCTCTACACACTGCTTTAAATGTGCCCCAGAGATTCTGGTATGTTGTGTCTTTGTTCTAATTGGTTTCAAAGAACATCTTAGATTCCCACACAATAATAGTGGGAGACTTTAACACCTCACTGTCCATATTAGACAGATCAATGAGACAGAAAATTAACAAGGATTTCCAGGACTTGAACTCGGCCCTGGACCAAGAGGACCTAATAGACATCTACAGAACTCTCCACCCCAAATCAACAGAATATGCATTCTTCTCAGCACGACATCACACTTATTCTAAAATTAACTACATAATTGTAAGTAAAACAAATTCAAAAGAATGGAAATCATAACAAACAGTCTCTCAGACCACAGTGCAATCAAATTAGAACTCAGGATTAACATATTCATTCAAAACCACACAACTACATGGAAACTGAACAACCTGCTCCTGAGAAACTACTGGGTAAATAACGAAATTAAGGCAGAAATAAAGACTATCACAACCTTTTATTCTCTTTTCAAGAGATTTTTATCATCTTAAAAATTGTAAGTGTGGGGGTGGAGCCAAGATGGCCGAATAGGAACAGCTCCAGTCTACAGCTCCCAGCATGCGCAACGCAGAAAATGGGTGATTTCTGCATTTCCAACTGAGGTACCGGGTTCATCTCATGGGGGAGTGTGGGAAAGTGGGTGCAGGACAGTGGGTGCAGAGCATCGAGCGTGAGCTGAAGCAGGGCGAGGCATCGCCTCACCTGGGAAGCACAAGGGATCAGGGAATTCCCTTTCCTAGTCAAAGAAAAGGGTGACAGACGGCACCTGGAAAATCGGGTCACTCCCACCCTAATACTGCACTTTTCTAACAGTCTTAGCAAACAGCACACCAGGAGATTATATCTTGTGCCTGGCTCGGAGGGTCCTATGCCCATGGACCCTTGCTCATTGCTAGCACAGCAGTCTGAGGTCAAACTGCAAGGCAGCAGCGAGGCTGGGGGAGGGGCATCCAATATTGCCGAGGCTTGAGTAGGTAAACAAAACAGCCCAGAAGCTTGAATTGGGTAGAGCCTGCTGCAGCTCAAGGAGGCCTGCCTGCCTCTGTAGACTCCACCTCTGGGGGCAGGGCATAGACAAACAAAAGGCAGCAGAATCCTCTGCAGACTTAAATGTCCCTGTCTGACAGCTTTGAAGAGAGTAGTGGTTCTCCCAGCACGCAGCTGGAGATCTGAAAACGGACAGACAGCCTCGTCAAGTGGGTCCCTGACCCCCGAGTAGACTAACTGGGAGGCACCCCCCAGTAGGGGCAGATTAACACCTCACACGACTGGGTACTCCTCTGAGACAAAACTTCCAGAGGAATGATAAGGCAGCAACATTTGCTGTTCACCAATATCCACTGTTCTGCAGCCTCCAGTGCTGATACCCAGGCAAACAGGGTCTGGAGTAGACCTCCAGCAAACTCCAACAGACCTGCATCTGAGGGTCGTGATGGTTAGAAGGAAAACTAACAAACAGAAAGGACATCCACACCAAAACCCCATCTGTACATCAACATCACCAAAGACCAAAGGCAGATAAAACCACAAAGATGGGGGTAACAGCAGAGGAGAAAAATGAAACTGTAAAAATCAGAGCACCTCTCCTACTCCAAAGGAATGCGGCTCCTCACCAGCAATGGAACAAAGCTGGACAGAGAATGACTTTGATGAGTTGAGAGAAGAAGGCTTCAGACGATCAAACTATTCAGAGCTAAAGGAGGAAGTTCGAACCCATGGCAAAGAAGTTAAAAACCTTGAAAAAATATTAGATGAATGGCTAACTAGAATAACCAATGCAGAGAAGTCCTTAAAGGACCTGATGGAGCTGAAAACCAAGGCATGAGAACTACATGCTGAATGCACAACCCTCAGTAGCCGATTCAATCAACTGGAAGGATGGGTATCAGCGATGGAAGACGAAATGAATGAAATGAAGTGAGAAGAGAAGTTTAGAGAAAAAAGAATGATAAGAAATGAACAAAGCCTCCAAGAAATATGGGACTATGTGAAAAGACCAAAGCTCCGTCTGGTGTACCTGAAAGTGACGGGGGGAAAGGAACCAAGTTGGAAAACACTCTGCAGGATATTATCCAGGAGAACTTCCCCAATCTAGCAAGGCAGGCAAACATTCAAATTCAGGAAATACAGAGAATGCCACAAAGATACTCCTCGAGAAGAGCAACTCCAAGACACATAATTGTCAGATTCACCAAAGTTGAAATGAAGGAAAAAATGTTAAAGGCAGCCAGAGAGAAAGGTTGGGCTACCCACAAAGGGAAGCCCATCAGACTAACAGCGGATCTCTCAGCAGAAACTCTAGAAGCCAGAAGAGAGTGGGGGCCAATATTCAACATTCTTAAAGAAAAGAATTTTCAACTCAGAATTTCATATCCAGCCAAACTAAGCTTCATAAGTGAAGAAGAAATTAAAATCCTTTACAGACAAGCAAATGCTGAGAGATTTTGTCACCATCAGGCCTGCCCTAAAAGAGCTCCTGAAGGAAGCACTAAACATGGAAAGGAACAACCAGTACCAGCCACTGCAAAAACATGCCAAATTGGAAAGACCATCAAGGCTAGGAAGAAACTGCATCAACTAATGAGCAAAATTACTAGCTAACATCATAATGACAGGGTCAAATTCACACATAACAATATTAACCTTAAATGTAAATGGGCTAAATGCTCCAATTAAAAGACACAGACTGGCAAATTGGATAAAGAGTCAAGACCCATCAGTGCACTGTATTTAGGAAACCCATCTCACGTTCAGAGACACACATAGGCTCAAAATAAAGGGATGGAGGAAGATCTACCAAGCAAATGGAAAACAAAAAGAGGTAGGGGCTGCAATTCTAGTCTCTGATAAAACAGACTTTAAACCAACAAAGATCAAAAGAGACAAAGAAGGCCATTACATAATGGTAAAGGGATCAATTCAACAAGAAGAGCTAACTATCCTAAATATATATGCACCCAATACAAGGATACCCAGATTCATAAAGCAAGTCCTTAGCGACCTAGAAAGAGACTTAGACTCCCACACAATAATAATGGGAGACTTTAACACCCCACTGTCAACATTAGACAGATCAATGAGACAGAAAGTTAACAAGGATATCCAGGAATTGAACTCAGCTCTGCACCAAGCAGACCTAATAGACATCTACAGAACTCTCCACCCCAAATCAACAGAATAGACATTCTTCTCAGCACCACACCACACCTATTCCAAAATTAACCACATAGTTGGAAGTAAAGCACTCCTCAGCAAATGTAAAAGAACAGAAATTATAACAAACTTTCTCTCTGATCACAGTGCAATCAAACTAGAACTCAGGATTAAGAAACTCACTCAAAACTGCCCAACTACATGGAAACTGAACAACCTGCTCCTGAATGACTACTGGGTACATAATGAAATGAAGGCAGAAATAAAGATGGTCTTTGAAACCAACAGGAACAAAGACACAACATACCAGAATCTCTGGGACACATTCAAAGCAGTGTGTAGAGGGAAATTTATAGCACTAAATGCCCATAAGAGAAAGCAGGAAAGATCTAAAATTGACACCCTAACATCACAATCAAAAGAACTAGAGAAGCAAGAGCAAACACATTCAAAAGCTAGCAGAAGGCAAGAAATAACTAAGATCAGAGTAGAACTGAAGGAAATAAACCCTTCAAAAACCTCTTCAAAAAAATCAATGAATCCAGGAGCTTGTTTTTTGAAAAGATCAACAAAATTGATAGACCGCTAGCAAGACTAATAAAGAAGAAAAGAGAGAAGAAGCAAATAGATGCAATAAAAAATGATAAAGGGGATATCACCACTGATCCCACAGAAATACAAACTACCATCAGATAATACTATAAACACCTCTATGCAAATAAACTAGAAAATCTAGAAGAAATGGATAACTTCCGCGACACATACACCCTCCCGAGACTAAACCAGGAAGAAGCTGAATCTCTGAATAGACCAATAACAGGAGCTGAAATTGTGGCAATAATCAATAGCTTACCCACCAAAAAAAGTCCAGGACCAGATGGATTAACAGCCGAATTCTACCAGAGGTACAAGGAGGAGCTGGTACCATTCCTCCTGAAACTATTCCAATCAACAGAAAAAGAGGGAATCCTCCCTAACTCATTTTATGAGGCCAGCATCATCCTGATACCAAAGCCTGGCAGAGACACAACAAAAGCAGATAATTTTAGACCAATATCCCTGATGAACATCGATGCAAAAATCCTCAAAAAAATACTGGCAAACTGAATCCAGCAGCACATCAAAAAGCTTATCCACCATGATCAAGTGGGCTTCATCCCTGGAATGCAAGGCTGGTTCAACATACACAAATCAATAAACGTGATCCAGCATGTAAACAGAACCAATGACAAAAACCATATGATTATCTCAATAGATGCAGAAAAAGCCTTTGACAAAACTCAACAACACTTCATGCTAAAAACTCTCAATAAATTAGGTAATGATGGGACATATCTCAAAATAATAAGAGCTATCTATGACAAACCCACAGCCAATATCATACTGAATGGGCAAAAACTGGATGCATTCCCTTTGAAAACAGGCACAAGACAGGGATGTCCTCTCTCACCACTCCTATTCAACATAGTGTTGGAAGTTCTGGCCAGGGCAATTAGGCAGGAGAAGGAAATAAAGGGTATTCAATTAGGAAAAGAGGAAGTCAAATTATCCCTGTTTGCAGATGACATGATTGTAGATCTAGAAAACCCCATCGTCTCAGCCCAAAATCTCCTTAAGCTGATAGGCAACTTCAGCAAAGTCTCAGGATACAAAATCTATGTGCAAAAATCACAAGCATTCTTGTACATCAAAAACAGAGAGCCAAATCATGAGTGAACTTCCATTCACAATTGCTTCAAAGAGAATAAAATACCTAGGAATCCAACTTACAAGGAACGTGAAGGACCTCTTCAAGGAGAACTAGAAACCACTGCTCAATGAAATAAAAGAGAATACAAACAAATGGAAGAACATTCCATGCTCATGGGTAAGAAGAATCAAGATCATGAAAATGGCCATACTGCCCAAGGTAATTTATAGATTCAATGCCATCCCCATCAAGCTACCAATGGCTTTCTTTAAAGACTTGGAAAAAACTACTTTAAAGTTCATATGCAACCAAAAAAGAGCCCACATTGCCAAGTCAATCCTAAGCCAAAAGAACAAAGCTGGAGGCATCATGCTACCTGACTTCAAACTATACTACAAGGCTACAGTAACCAAAACAGCATGGTACTGCTACCAAAACAGCATGGTACTGGTAACACAACAGAGATATAGACCAATGGAACAGAGCAGAGCCCTCAGAAATAATGCCGCATATCTACAACCATCTGATCTTTGACAAACCTGACAAAAACAAGTAATGGGGAAAGGATTCCCTATTTAATAAATGGTGCTGGGAAAACTGGCTAGCCATATGTAGAAAGCTGAAACTGGATCCCTTCCTTACACCTTATACAAAAATTTATTCAAGATGGATTAAAGACTTAAAAGTTAGACCTAAAACCATAAAAACCCTAGAAGAAAACCTTGGCAATACCATTCAGGACATAGGCATGGGCAAGGACTTCATGTCTAAAACACCAAAAGCAATGGCAACAGAAGCCAAAATTGACAAATAGGATCTATTTAAACTAAAGAGCTTCTGCACAGCAACAGAAACTACCATCAGAGTGAACAGGCAACCTACAGAATGGGAGAACATTTTTGCAATCTACTCATCTGACAAAGGGCTAATATACAGAATCTACAATGAACTCAAACAAATTTACAAGAAAAAAACAAACAACCCCATCAAAAAGTGGGCAAAGGACTTGAACAGACACTTCTCAAAAGAAGACATTTATGCAGCCAAAAGACACATGAAGAAAGGCTCATCATCACTGGCTATCAGAGAAATGCAAATCAAAACCACAATGAGATACCATCTCACACCAGTTAGAATGGCGATCATTAAAAAGTCAGGAAACAACAGGTGCTGGAGAGGATGTGGAGAAATAGGAACACTTTTACACTGTTGGTGGGACTGTAAACTAGTTCAACCATTGTGGAAGTCAGTGTGGCGATTCCTCAGGGATCTAGAACTAGAAATACCATTTGACTCAGCCATCCCATTACTGGGTATATACCCAAAGGATTATAAATCATGTTGCTATAAAGACACATGCACACGTATGTTTTTTGTGGCACTATTCACAATAGCAAAGACTTGGACCAACTCAAATGTCCAACAATGATAGACTGGATTAAGAAAATGTGGCACATATACACCATGGAATACTATGCAGCCATAAAAAATGATGAATTCATGTCCTTTGTAGGGTCATGGATGAAGCTGGAAACCATCATTCTCAGCAAACTATCGCAAGGACAAAAAACCAAACACCACATGTTCTCACTCATTGGTGGGAATTGAACAATGAGAACACATGGACACAGGAAGGGGAACATCACACACCGGGGCCTGTTGTGGGGTTGGGGGAATGGGGAGGGATAGCATTAGGAGATATACCTAATGTTAAATGACGAGTTAATGGGTGCAGCACACCAACATGGCTCATGTATACATAGGTAACTAACCTGTACATTGTGCACATGTACCCTAAAACTTAAAGTATAATAATAAAAAAATGGTAAGTGTATATGGCAGTAATCTTACCTATATGGGCAACAACAACAAAAAATAGATAAATACAGAACCTCTCTAGAACTTAATCCACTGGCATGACTGAAATGCTATACCTGTTTTATAGTAACTCTCCATTTATTCCTGCTTCCTAGCCCCAGCACCTGGAAACCCCCATTCTCCTCTGTGTTTATGCATTTGATTATTTTGCATACCTTATATAAGTGACATCACAGAATACTGGCCCTTTTGTGATGGACTTATTTTACTTAACACAATGTCTTCAAGGTTAATAAATTCTGTCTAGTTTTTAAAATAAATCAATTTACTATTATATTTTTGGTAAATAAACGTTATGTATCATTTCTACTTATGTAGTTTTAAATTTATGTGAGGGAATTTATGATGTCTACATCATTTTTGATTGACTTATTTTTTCTTCAAAGAATATGATTTTGTTATTTACATATCTTGATTGTTATAGATTTGTTTATGAATTTAAACTAGATTAAAAAATTGGTTGTGTTGAGTCTTCTATATTACGTGAAACAATGTAACTCACATCTTTTTAGTCCTCATTTTTCTCTCATACAATATTCTATCAAGTCTGTACACTTGGATGACACTTGGAAATTGTTAGGCCACATAGTGTCAATATTTTCAAATCTGTTAGATGCAACAAAAATTTTTTGGTATTTCTATTTATCATATATGTTAGTACTTACATTTGCAAATATTTAATGTTCATACAGCCAGGAAAAAGTTGGGGATATTTTTCCACTCACACCTCTAGCAGTTATAATAATTCCAGGAAGCTCCTATTTTGGTAAATAAAGGAAGCAATAAAATATCATTAAAATTTTACTTTGAACAATAATTAAAAATACATTTAGTCTACTGGACAACTGAATAGCCACACAAAAATTAATAAAGAAGAACCACTACATCTAATTATACACAAAAATTAACTTCAAATCAACACCCTAAATATAAAAGTAAAATGATAAAACTCTTAGAAGACAACATAGGTGTAAATCTTCACGACCTTCTTTGTGTTTGGCAATAGATTCCTAAACATGCTACCCCAGCTACAAGCAACAACAGCAGAAAATTTATAAATCAAGCTTCATCAAAATTAAAAATATTTCTTCATCAAAGGACATTATAAAGACAGTGAAAAGACAACCTAAAAAGTGGAAGGGAAAATTTTCAAATAATACATTTGATAGGTATTAGATAACTAGAATACATAAAAAAACTCCCACAACTCAACAATAAGGAGTCAAATAACCTCAGAAGTCTACTTAAAAATGACAAAAATACTTGAATAAAATTTTCTTCAGAGAGATAAACAAATGCCCAATAAAAACATGAAAGTTACTCAACATTAGTTATTAAAGAATTGTAAATGAGAATCACAATGAAATACCACTTCATATAAATCAGAATGGAAGACAGAAAATAGCAAACATTGGCGAGGATGTGGATAAACTTATACCCTCGTGCTTTGCTGTTGGGAATGTAAATGTAAAATCATTCAGGTACTAAGCTACTATACAAAGCAGTTTGGCAGTTCCTCAAAAAGTTAAACATAGAATTACCATATGACTACAATTCCACTACAAGATATATACCCAGGTAATCAAACAAAGTCATGTAGAGGCAGCTCTACTCACATTAGCCAAGAGGTTAAGAAAAAAAAAGTCAAAATTTCCATCAACAGATAAATGGATACACAAATTGTGATATATGCATACAGTGGGATATTATCCCTCTCTGTAAAATAAATATAGCTTTTGAATAAAAGAGAATAAACTTAACTAAGGAGGCGGAAGGTGTGTAGACTGAAAACTACAAAACATTTGTGAAATAAATTCAAGAATATAACAAATGGAAAGTCATCCTAGGTTCATGAATTGGAGAACTTAATATTGTTAAAATGCCTATTCTATCCAAAGTGCTTTGCAGGTTCAATGAAATCTCCAAAACCCCAAAGACATGGTTTACAGTAACAGAAAAAAAGAAAGCCCTAAATTTTACATGGAACCACAAAACACCCTGAGTAGTCAAAATAATCTAGAAGACGAAGAACAAAACTGGAGGTTCCATATTTTCTAATTTCAAAATATATTACAAATCTGCAGTAATTAAAACTGCACAGGACAAAACATAGTGTTTCACGCCTATAGTGCCAGCAATTTGGAAGGCTGAGGAAAGTGGATTGCTTGAGGCCAGAAGTTCAAAACCAGTCTTGGCAACATAATTTGATCTCATCTCTACAAAAAATAAAATAACATAAAAATTACCTGGGCATGGTGATATGCACCTCTAGTCCCAGCTTTTTGGGAGGCTGAGGCAGGAGGATCTCTTAAATCCAGAACGTTGTCTGCAGTGAATCACAATCAGGCCACTGCACCAGTGCACTCCAGCCTGGGTGACACATTGAGACTCTGCCTCAAAAAAATAACAAAACAAAACTGTATGGTACTTACATACAGACTGACATATAGACCACTGGAAGATAGAGAGAGAACAAAAGAACAAATCCACATATATATGGTCCACATCTTCGACAGGGCTCCTAACACAGAGTAAAGGAGAGTCTCTTCAACAAATGGTTCTGGGAAAACTGGATATCCACACGCAAAAGAATAAAATTGGGCCCTTATCTAATTATACTCAAAAGTCAACTCAAAATGGATTAAACATAAGACCTGAAACTTCAAAACTCCTAGGAGAAAAGATAGAGAAAATTTTTATTACATTAGTCTTGGGAATGATTGCTTGAAGATGATACCAAAAGTACAGACAGCAAAATAAAAACAAAATTGACAAGTTGGAATTTATCAAACTAAAAAACTTCTGCATAGTTAAGGAAACAATCAACACAGTGTATATACAGTATACAAAATGGGAGAAAATATTTGCAAACCATATATCTGATAAGGGTTTAACTTCTAAAATATATTAAAAACTCCTACAACTCTATATCGACAAACAAACAAAAAATCCTAATGACCCAATTGAAAACAGGCTAAAGACATGAATTGACATTTCTTCAAAGAAGAGATACAAATGACCAACAGCTATATGAAAAGATACTCAAGATCACCACTCAGGAGGAAAATGCAAATCAACACCAAATCAACATCAAGTGAAAGGAGGGCAGGAGAAGGTAAAAGGCCTGCCCCTGAGGCATAACACCCAACATTATAACAAAAGACTGTAACAAAGGCTATGGGAATTATGAGCCAGGAACCCTGGATGAAAACCAACATATATCATAACACCACAATGACACATTCTTGGTATTGAGGTGCAGAGTATCACCCTCACCTTTTTTAAATTTATTTTTTAGTATGAAAATATACTTTATTGATAACCTGATTTTTCCCAAACATTTTTTTCATTGAGTCTTTTACATCTTTGTTCCTCAAACTGTAGATGACGGGATTCAGCGAGGGAATCACAATGGTGTAAAATATTGACACTATCATGTCATGGTCCGAAGCATAGCTGGAACTTGGTCTCACATACATGAAGAGGATTGTCCCATAATAAATTGACACTCCAGTTAGGTGAGCTCCACATGTAGAGAAGACTTTTCTCCTCCCTTCAGCAGAATACATCTTCAGAATGGCCAACAGAATCAAACCACAGGAGATCAGAACAATCAGGATAGTGACCAGCTCAATAGAGCCCACAAAGTAGAAGAGTAGAAGCTGGTTTGTGTGAGTGTCAGAACAAGAAATAGCAAGGAGAGGAGGGATATCACAAAAGACACGCCTAATTTCATTGGATCCACAGAAGGATAGGCTAAATGTAGCCACTGTATGTATAGTAGCATGTAAAATGCCAGCAACATAGGAAGCATTGATGAGTGGCAGGTAGACTCTGGGTGACATGCTCACTGAATACAGGAGAGGGTTGTAGATGGCTACATAACGATCATAAGCCATTGCAGCCAAGAGAAAGCATTCTGTGGTTCCAAAACTACAAGCAAGAAACACCTGTGCTACACATCCAAGGAATGAAAATAATTTATTCTTTGACGTAAAATCTACTAACATATTTGGGGTAATAACTGAGGAATAGCAGGCATCCACAGAAGACAACATACTCAGAAAATAGTACATGGGTTTGTGGAGCTGGGAATCCCTAATGACCAGTAAAATCAGTCCCAAATTTCCCATGAGAGTGAAGAGGTAGATTGCTAGAAACAGGAAGAAGAAGATGATCTGCAGTTCAAGATTGTCTGTGAAGCCCTTCAGTACAAATAAGGTAACTTCAGTGACATTCTTCATGTTGAAATCTAGAACAAACTTGAAGATATGCATAAAGTTACAGTTCATATTATGACAAAAAGAATGAACAATACCATGACTCAAGGGGATGTTAACTGTGCTCTTGTGTATACTGTATGACATATATTCAGCAGTGCATAATTCTCTAGTAGTGAATCAGAAGACAGTGACAAACTGGTCAGCCATGTGTTCATGCCACTCACTGCAGAATCAAATGGAAGAAATGGACGTTCATTAGTTGGCTGGACTTATTCTGTTTCTAAAATCATCAGGTCTACTGGTTAATTTACCACTGAATTGTATTAAGCTGTTTATATATTAAATAATATTAAAACACACA
This sequence comes from Pan paniscus, assembly GCF_029289425.2. Classification (NCBI taxonomy): domain Eukaryota; kingdom Metazoa; phylum Chordata; class Mammalia; order Primates; family Hominidae; genus Pan; species Pan paniscus. The sequence continues at coordinate 57,388,670 of NC_073258.2, forward strand.
AAAATGAGTGGCTTAAACAATCTTTTGGCATCCAAATACACAAGAGACTGTATCAGGGGACAGAACATTGGAATACAATACCAGAATTTTAGAACTTGTAGCAATTGTGCAAAATGATTTGCTATATCTACTTGTCTATAGAATGAGAACATTAATAGTTTGTTCACAAGATTGGAGTAAATATTGAAGGAAAATTGCATTAATAAAATAGAATATGTAAAATAATTTTGATTATAGAATATGCTGAATTAGGTTGGTTCTACAGAGTATTCTATCAAGATTAAATCCAATGAACAATTATGATTTTTTTCATCTGCTCATTCAAATGTCTCTGAATTATTCTTTGGAGAATGAAGAAATTTTGTGAATTACTTGATCATTTTGTGCCAAAAATAAACATGCAAATTACCATGATTCCATTTTCTACATTACAATTGTCTTAATTTTGCTTTGTGCAAATAAGATACTTCAACCAAATTTCTTGTGAGACAGGCATTTCTACTAGATGCCAAAATAAGTTATATTGGGTAAAAATTAAGTTAATATTAGCACATAGTCAAAGATTCAGAGTTATAAAGAGAAAATCACTATGATTCTTGAAGATTTAATAATATATAATCAACTTTTTAAATTAATGCAAATCTATTTTTATGAATCAAATTTTAATGGAAGGGAGAAAACTTCAAATATCATGAATGTAATAATGAAACACTAAGTTTGCTAAATAACAGGCATGTATTTAGCACTTGCTGCAAGAACAGACATTTCTTGTACATTACCTTATTTCACCTTTATAGCAACTTTCATAGCTAATAATTTCCAGAGCCAAGATTCAATCCCAGGTTTCTCTCATTGTACATGAAATTTTTGCATTTTTTCATGGCCTCATAAATGGCTTCATTCTGCAACTGGAACACTCTTCCTCTTACCCCTCTGCTGACCTCAGGGAAATAAAGGTAAAGCAAAACATGATTCTTGATGTATTTGTATTTTTTAAGCCATTAAATCTAGAGAAACATAAAATAAGTAGCAATCTGAAGTGACTTCTAGATTATAAAGCCAGAAAATAAATTTAAAATAAGTATTGATTGTTTTCCTTATTACTTCAAAATACAAGACCCCAGATAAATGAATAAGTCAAATGTTTTTTTGCCCTTTGTTGATATTTATTGGTAAATTCATGACCTTTGAACTATCTTTATCTATAAGAAAAATAAAAGCATATACTCTATTAGGAGCACTCTTATTTATCTCTGTAAGTACAAATACAATATTTTCTATTTTTTATTGTTTTCTAGTAAGTGTTGGATTTTAATTCTTAGGCATAACTCTAAATAAATCATATTTTGATGAATACACTTGATTCACATATGTAATAGTCCAGAACTGAAGTGTTTAGTTCTTGGTGTTTAGTAGCTAAAAAGTTTAGTAAAAAAAAAACATAGTTATTCTTGATATTGTAGATTCTAGCTGCCGAAATATTCTTCAAATTATCTGAAATTTTCTCTTACCTGTGGAACAGCAAATGCAGATTTAGGTATTCTATGAGTATGGCCAACTTAGATTGTTTATATCTTTGTAATCGACTGTTGATGAAATCCAAGGAGATGTCCCAAGGGGAATATGCCCCAATTATCTTCTGTTTCAAAATAGCACCATGATGATTTACTTAATAATAAAAAGTAAATGATTCCAGAATAAGGCACTGCATGCTCCTACTTATTGAATCAATAGAGTTCTTTGGCTTCTGTTTAAAATGTGTCAGATTTGAATTTCCCTGATGACTACTGATGTTGAACATCTTTTCATACATCTGAAGGCCATTTGTATGTCTTCTTTGGAAAAAAAATGTATTCAAGTCCTTTGCCAGTTTTAAAATAAGATTATTGTTATTGTGGCTATTGAATTTATATATTTTGATATTAATCCCCTATTAGATATATCATTTACAAATATTTTTTGCTTGGCTGATGGTTTTCTTCATTGTGCAGAAGATTTTGACTTTGATGTAGCCCTACTTGTCTAATTTTGGTTTTGTTACTTGGCTTTTTATGTCATTGCTTGTATTTTTATGTTAGATCCAACAAGTTACTGCCAAGCTGAAGGTCCTAAAGTTTTTCCTTATGTTTTCTTCTAGAAATTGTAGTTTTAGGTTTTATGTTTAAATTTTTAATCCATTTTGGGTTGGTTATTTTATATGGTATAAGACAAGGGTCCAATTTAATTCCCCATTGTGTATTCTTGGCACACTTGTGAAAGATCATTTGACTATATACATGTGGGATTGTTTCCAGGCTCCCTATTCTGTTCCGTTGGTCTATATATCTGTCCTTATTCCAGTCCCATGCTATTTAATTACTGTAGTTTTGTAATATCATTGAAATAAAAAAGTATAATACCTCTAGCTTTGTTTTTCTTTCTCAAGATTCCTTCGGCTATTTGAAGTCTTTTGTAATTGCACATAATTTTTACGATGTTTTTTCTATTTCTGTAAAACCCAGCACTAGGATTTTGCAGGAAATGCGTTAAATCTGAAGACCCCTTTGGGTAATATGGAGATTTTAATTATTGCAGATCAAAACCACAATGAGATATCATCACACACCTGTTATGGCCATTATTTTTTTTAAAAAAAGTATTGATAGGAATGTGGAGAAATTGGAACCCTGGTGTACTGTTGACAAGAATGTAAAACAGTGCAGCCATGATTGAAAATAATATGGAAGTTCCTTGAAACATTAAAAACAGGATTACTATACAATCCTGAAATTCTGAAACCACCTTCGCAAAATTATGACAGTAAGAGAAATCTGCCATGACTGACTTCTTCTTGCTTCTATCATAACAGGCTGTCTGTCTTTGCTCATCTCTGGGCATGGACCAAATAACTTCGGGAGAAATTTAGTTTATAGTTTAAATGATAATAGTCCTTTGCAAAAACTAAACCACCTTTGTAAAACTAATCAAAGGCACCAAGTTAAGAGGATGAGAGGAGTCTGTGTTCTGCTAAGATATAGGCCTAGTAAAATGATTACCAGCCATTTTTTCCTGGAAGTCACAAGATTTGCAGCTTCCCCAATTATTCCTGCAGATAACATAGCTATTGTAGAACCTAAGATTGGCATTTTGAGATTCTTTTCAAATATTTGTATATCTGATAGCTGGATGGCCCCACCTGGACCTCTGACTCAAACAGTCATGTGGCCCCCACCCAGAAACACACTCAACACATGAGGATCATTTTCCACATCCCTATGATTCATCCTAAATTGATCAGCAACACCCATACCCTAGCCCTCTGCCCATCAAACTATCTTTGAAAAGCACCTAACTTTCAAGCCTTCAAGGAGATTGAATTGAGTAATAACTCCCTCTCCCACATGGTGTGGCAAGCCTCATCTCTTTTGCTTATTCTCATGCATTTTCATCCTCATAGCTTAGCTCCAGCTTATGAATGAGATGACATGATATTTATTTTTCCATTCTTTTCTTTACTGCAATGCCGTGGTCTCAGTAAATTGATTTTGTCTGTGGAGCAGTCAGCAAAAAATCCATTTGGCAGTTACAATTCAATATCTGGGTATTTATCCAAAATACTTGAAATCAGGATTTTGAAGATATATGTAGTCCATGTTTAATGCAGTATTATTCACAATGGCCAAAATGTGGAAGCAACCTAAATGTGCATTAATAGATTAATGGCAAACGAATAAGAGGTATATACACAGCTTTAAAAAGAGTAGACCCTGTCATATGTGTTATCATGGTAGAACCTGGAGGACTTTACTGACAAACACTGTGTGATTCCACTTACGTGCGATATCTGTAATACTCTCAATGATTAGAGAGTAGAATGGTGGGCTGCCAGGGGCTGAGGAGAGGGGTAATGGGAGTTTATATTCAATGGATACTAAATTGCCATCATGTATGACATAAGAATTCTAGAGATCTATTGTACAACATTGTACCTATAGTTAATACTGCATCACACACATAAATTTTGTTGAGAAGGTAGTTCTCATGTTAAATTTCTTATCATAAAATTTTTGAAAAAACAAAAACACAGAAAATGATGCTTTAGAAAAAAATATGATTCAAGACTAGGTAAGAGCTCTTAAATCCTAAAGTTTAAGCTTCAATCCTAGTGGTGACCATGGGTTAGAACTTAATTTCTCTGAGGTTCAGTTTCCTCATCCTGAAAATATATGCAATTTTGTCATATTTTTATTTTATTTTTTGGTTTTGAAGGCTTTCCATTTTCATAAATTTTATTTTTATTTCAACAGTTTATGGAATACAGGTGGTTTTTGGTTACATGGGTAAATTCTTTAGCGGTGATTCCTGAGATTTTGGTGCACCAGTCATCCAAGCAGTGTACACTGTACCCAATATATAGTCTTCTGTCCATCACCCCTCTCTCACCCTCCACCTTGAGTCCTCAAAGTCCATTATATCGTTTTTATGCCTTTTCATCCTCTTAGCTTAGCTCCCACTTATAAGTGAGAACATACAATATTTGGTTTTCCATTCTTGAGTTACTTCACCTAGAATAACATCTCCAGCTCCATCCAGGTTGCTGCAAAAGACATTATTTCATTCCTTTTTAAGGCTGAGTAGTATTCCATGGTGTGTATATACCACATTTGCTTTTTCTACTCGTTGGTTGATGAGCACATAGATTGGTTCAATATCTTTGCAATTGCAGTTTGTGCTGCTATACGTGTGAATGTGTGCTGCTATACATGTGAATGTGTCTTTTTCATATGACTTATTTTCCTTTGGGTAGATACCCAGTAGTGGAACTGCTGGATCAAATGGTAGTTCTATATTTTGTTCTTTAAGAAATCTCCATACTGTTTTCCACAGTGGTTGTACTAGTTTACATTCCCACCAGCAGTGTAAAAGTGTTCCCTTTTCACCACATCCATACCAACATCTATTGTTTTTGACTTTTTAATTATGCCCATTTTTGCAGGAGTAAAGTGGTATCTCATTGTAGTTTTAATTTGTATTTCCCAGATAATTAGCAATGTTGAGCATTTATTCATGTGTTTGTTGGCTGTTTGTATATCTTCATTTTAGAATTGTCTATTTTTGTTCTTTGCCCATTTTTGATGGGATTATTTGTTTTTCTCTTAATGATTTGTTTGAATTCCCTTTAGGTGCTGAATATTAGTCCTTTGCCAGATGCATAGTTTGTGAATATTTTCTCCCAGTCTGTGGGTTGTCTGTTTACTCCACTGATCATTTCTTTTGCTGTGCAGAAGATTTTACTTTAAGTAAGTTCCATTTATTTATTTTTGTTTTTGTTACATTTGTTTTTTGAGTCTTAGCTGTGAATTATTTTCCTAAGCCAATGTCTAAAAGAGTTTTTATGGTGTTCTAGAATTTTTATAGTTTTAGGTTTTAGATTTAAGTCTTTTAACAGTCTTGAATTGATTTTTTTATAAGGTGAGAGATGAGGATACAGTTTCATTCTTCTACATTGGCTTGCCAGGTTTCCCAGCACCATTAATTGAAAAGGATATCCTTTCCCCATTTTATGTTTTTGTTTGCTTTGTTCAGGATAAGTTGGCTGTTAGTATTTGGCTTTATTCATGGGTTCTCTATTTTATTCCATTGGTCTACATGCCTATTTTTATACAAGTACCATGCTCCATGCTGTTTTGGCAACAATAGCCTTATAAGATAGTTTGAAGTCAGGTAATGTGATGCCTCCAGATTTGTTCTTTTTGTTCAGTATTGTTTTGGCTATGTGGGCTCTTTTTTGTTCCCATATGAATTTTAGGATTTTTTTTTCTAGTTCTGTGAAGAATGATGATGGTAGTTTATTGGGAATTGCATGGAATCTGTAGATTGCTTTGGGCAGTATGGTCATTTTCACAGTATTGATCGTACCCATCCATGAGCATGAGATGTGTAAGCTATTTTGTATTGCAGTCAGCCAGTAAAAAGGATAAACTATAATAATGTAAAAGTACAATATATTTCTGTTAGAATATAGCAAATGGATTTAAAATTATCCAAACTCATTATACTGACACCCTTTTCAAATTATACAGTGATTATTCACAATAGCAAAGACATAGAATCAATCTAAATGTCCACCAGTGGTAGACTAGATGAAGAAAATGTGGTACGTATACACCACAGAACACTATGCAACTATTAAAAAAAGGAGAGAGATTATGTCCTTTGCAAGAACATAAATGGAATTGGAGGCCATTATCCCTAGCAAACTAACACAGGAACAGAAAACCATATACCACATGTTCTCACTTGTAAGTGGGAGAAAAATGATGATGACACATGGACACATAGAGGGGAACAACAGTCACTGGGCTCATCAGAGCATGGGGGGTTAAGGAGGGAGAGGATCAGGGAAAAACAAATGAAAACTAGGCTTAATACCTGGGTAATGAAATAATCCGTACAACCAACCTGCAAGACACAAGTTTACCTACATAACAAACCTGCACATGTACCCCTAAATTTAAAAAGAAAGTTAAAAAAGTTATAAAGTGTTGTGTTAGAAGTAAAAAAAGTATAAATTTTAAACGTATTGAAAAGATTATTATCCAAAGTGGCAAGAGAAATATAAAAGCATAAGTAAAAAGCCATTAACATGCAGAGGAAACATAAAATATTTAAAACTATACAGCTTCATAAGTCAAGAGGTTTTATAATTCCAGAATACTTATTTCTTTCTCAGATGAAATGATAATATAGATATACCTGTATCTGTATCTTTATGTATATGTATATATAATACAGCACTCCCTCCCTTATCCATGGTTTTAATTTCTACAGTTTCAGCTAACCACAGTCAACCACAATCTGAAAATATTAAACAAAAACTTTCAGAAAATAATCATAAGTGATAGATTGTGGCAATTCTGAGTAGTGCGATGAAATCTGTGCCATCAGTCACTTGGTAGCCATCTTGGTTATCAGATTCACTGTTCCAGTATCATGGTGCTTATGTTCAAGAAACCCTTATTTTACTTAATAATGGCCGTAAAGTGCAAGAATAGTAATGATGGAATATTGTTACAATTAATTTATTTTATTACTACTTATTTTGGTTAATCTCTTACAGTGCCTAATTAGTAACTTTTACTTTATAGTAGGTAGGCATGTATAGGAAAATCAGTATATACAGGCATACTTTAGAGCTATTACAGATTCAGTTCCAGATCACGGTAATAAAGTCAATATCACCATAAAGTGAGTCACACACATTGTTTTGGTTTCCCAGTGAGTAAAAAAGTTATTTTTACACTATACTTCCGTCTATTAAATATGAAGTAGCATTACATCTTTAAAGAGACAATGTACATACCTTGATGAAAAACTATGTTACTGAATAATGCAAGTCAGCAAGATGGCTGACTAGAGACTCCTGGTACTCATCACTCCCACAAGAAAGAACCAAGGCAAATAGTAAACAACTGAGATTTCACTGGTGTGTCAAAGAGAGAGTGCTGAAATACAGCAGGGGTGTAAAGATGTACCTGTAGTGATTAAAAACCAGGAAGACAGCACTGAGGCACCAAACCTCTGCAGCCCTTTCTCTTCCACAGGGATTGGATCATCCCAGAGACAGGAGGGACTTTTGTGTTCATTTGTTTTTGAAGACATGGTCTTTCTCTTTTGCCTAGGCTGGAGTGCAGTGGTGTGATCATGGTTCACAGCAACCTCAAACTCTGGGGCTCAAGTAATCTTCCCACTTCGGTCTCCCCAGTAGCAGGGACTAGAGACATGAACCACAATTCCTGGCTTTTTTTTTTTTTTTAACATTTTATGTAGAGATAGAGTCTCCTTATGTTCCTCAGGCTGGTCTGGAACTCCTGGGCTCAAGCAATTCTCCTACCTCAGCTTCCCAAAGTGCTGGGTATATACCAAGTGCTGGGCATTATATAACATGCCCAACCAAGTTGGAAGTTTTGGAGGTAATCAGAAGATCTCCAACAGCCCCTGTTGCCACTGTAAACACCTACGGGCCTTACTACAGGGAAGTTTTAGTCTTCCCAAGCCCCAAATCCACTTTGGAGATCTATTGGGAATTTGCACAGCTGTACTGCCCCAGATTAGGAGAACGAGATGTGCACCACACCATAACTCCAACCCATGCCTTGTGAGCCAACCCCAAACCCAGTTTGGACATCTACTGAGAATTCACACAGCTGTATTGTCCCAGATTAGGAGAAGAAGATATGCACCACACCATACTCCCAACCCATGCCCTGTGAGCCAACCTGCTGCAACACAACACCATTTTGAGATCAAAGCCTGCTCTGGAATGAAGCCTTCTCTGAGGTGCAGTAGTCACTGCACCTCTCCAGCTCTGAAGTTCCATCTTCATTATGTCAAACCCACACGGAGTTTGGGTCCAGGATTGACTCTGTGACTGTAGTCCTATACAGCAAGAAAACCAACCCCCATCACTGTACTTCCAGCTAGAGAAAAATGTGCTAGTCCCAGCCAGGGCAAATCCACTCTTGACCTAGCCAAACTGTTCACATGCCATTCCCCAAGCTGGAGAGGCCCCTGAACCCCTCAAACAGTTAATATATCCCTGGGCCAGTGGAATAGCTACCAGCACCCCTGCTCAGGACCTGAGAAACAGCCATGCAGCACTCCTGCCCCCCACATACATGCCCTTGCTTGGCTAAAGGCCCTGCACCCCCAATAAGGCCCTGGAAAACTGTCTTATAGTCTGCCCCTGCGGGGTATGCCCCCAGTCCAGCCAAGCAACTGTGCTGCCCTAACACAGGCCTGTGAAACACTTCTGTGCCCAGATTTATGGCACACGATAAAGTGAACAAATATTTGTATTATGGATAGTCCAGAAGATGAACAGAAGGAAAAAGGTGAAGAAAACATAGCTAATAAGATAATAGCAGACAAATTCCCAAGTCTTGGATGTGAGATGAATATGCAGGTCCAGGAAGGTCAAATAACCCTGAATATATTCTATTCAAATAGGTCTTTTCTGAGGCACATTATAGTGTCAAATTAATTGTCAAAAATTAAAAACAAAAAAAGAATTTTGACAGCATCAGGAGAAAAGCTTCAAGTCACATGAAAGAAAACCCCCATTAGACTAACAGGGGATTACTCAAGCAGCAACCTTACAGACCAGGAAATATGGGATGGTATCTTCAAAGTACTAAAAGAAAAAAAAAAGCTATCACCCCAAGAATATTATCCACAGCAAAGCTAGTCTTCAGAAATGGTGGATAAATAAAACCTTCCACAAACAAGCAAAAACTAAAGGAATTTATCGGCATTAGACCAGCTTTAAAAACAATGCTCTGCCAGGCACGGTGGCTCACGCCTGTAATCCCAGCACTTTGGGAGGTCCAGGCGGGCAGATCACGAGGTCAAGAGATCAAGACCATCTGGCCAACATGGTGAAACCCCGTCTCTACTAAATATACAAAAATTAGCTGGGCATGGTGGTGCATGCCTGTAGTCCCAGCTACTCGGGAGGCTGAGGCAGGAGAATCGCTTGAACCTGGGAGGCAGAGGTTGCAGTGAGCCCAGATTGCGCCACTGCACTCCAGCCTGGCAACAGAGCCAGACTCCAAAAAAAGAAAAAAATGCCCAAGAAAGTCTTACATCTGGAAATGAAAAGAAGATTGCCACCATCATGACAACATGCGATATTACAAAACTTACTGGTAGAGCCAATACACAAAGAAAGAGAAAATAATCAAATCAAATCACTACACAACCACCCAACCACAAAAATAAGCAATAAGATTGAAAGTGAGGAATAAAGGATATACATAACAAATAGAAAACAATCAGTAAAATCCCTGATGACTCACAAGGTGGTGGTTGCTGAAAGTTGGGGAGGCTGTGGCAATTACTTAAAATGAGAAATCAATAAAGTTTGCCACATTGGTTGACTCTTCGTTTCACAAAATATTTATCTGTATCATGCAAAATGTGGTCTGACAGCATTTTATTCATAGTAGAGCTTCTTTCAAAATTGGAACCAATCAGCCGGGCATGGTGGCTCACGCCTGTAATCCCAGCACTTTGGGAGGCTGAAGTGAGTGCATCATGAGATCAGGAGATCGGGACCATTCTGGCTAACACGGTGAAAACCGTCTCTACTAAAAACACAAAAAATTAGACGGGCATGGTGGTGGGTGCCTGTAGTCCCAGCTACTTGGGAGGCTGAGGCAGGGGAATGGCATGAACCTGGGAGGTGGAGCTTGCAGTGAGCTGAGATTGCACCACTGCACCCCAGCCTGGGTGACAGAGCGAGACACAGTCTCAAAAAAAAAAAAAAAGTTGTAACACCAATCCTCTTAAACCCTGCCACTGCTTTATTACTTACTAATATGCTTTGGTTGTGTCCCCACCCAAATCTCATCTTGAATTGTGCCACCCATAATCCCCACACGTCATGGGAGGGACATGGTGGGAGGTAATTGAATCATGGGGGTGGGTTTTTCCCTTGCTGTTCTGGTAATAGTGAATAAGTCTCATGAAATCTGATGGTTTTATAAAGGGCAGTTCCCCTGCACACTCTCTTGCCTGCAGTCATATAAGATGTGGCTTTGCTCCTCCTTCAACTTCCACTACAATTGTGAGGCCTCCGCAACAAGTCCATTGAACCTCGTTTTTTTATTAATTACCCAGTCTCAGGTATTTCTTCATAGTGGTATAAAAATGGGCTAATACACTAACTTCATTTAATATTCTAAATTATTTGTCATTCTAATGATGTTAACAGCATCCTCACCAGCAGTAGATGTCATCTTGGAAAATTCTTTATTTGCTTGTCCATAAGAAGCAATTCCTCATCTGTTCAAGGTTGGTCACGAAATTGCAGCAATTCAGTCACCCTCAGGCTCTACTTCCAGTTTTAGTTCTCTGCCTTTTTCCAGCATATCTGCAGTTACTTCCTCCACTAGAGTTGTGAACCCCTCAAAGTCATTCACGAGGATTAGGATCAACTTCTTCCAAACTCCAATTAATATTTATAATTCGACCTCCTCCCATGAATCAAAAATATTCTTAATAGCATCTAGAATGTTGAATATTTTCCAGAAGGCTTTCAATTTATTGTACCAAGATCCATCAAAGGAATCACTATCTAAGGTAGCTATAACATTACAAAATGTATTTCTTAAAAAATAAGACTTAAGGCCAGGAGCGATGGCGGACGCCTGTAATCCTAGCACTTTGGGAGTCTGAGTCAGGTGGATCACAAGGTCAGGAGTTCAAGACCAGCCTGGCCAATGTGATGAAACCCCATCTCTACCAAAAATACAGAAATTAGCCGGGCATGGTGGTGCATGCTTGTAATCCCAGCTACTTGGGAGGCTGAGGCAGGAGAATTGCTTGAACCCAGAAGGCGGAGGTTGCAGTGGGCCAAGATTGTGCCATTGCACTCCAGCCTGAGAGACACAGCGTGACTCCATCCCAAAATAAATGAATAAGTAAGTAAGACTTGAAGGCCAGGTGCAGTGGCTAACACTTGTAATCCCAGCACTTTGGGAGGCCTAAGTCGGGGGATCACCTGAGGTTGGGAGTTTGAGACCAAACTGGTGAACAGGGTGAAACCTCATCTCTACTAAAAATAAAAAAAAAAAAAAATTAACAGGAAATGGTGTCCGGTGCCTGTAATCCCAGCTACTCAGGAGGCTGAGGAAGAAGAATCACCTGAACCCAGGAGGTGGAGGTTGCAGTAAGCCAAGAGAGCATGTCACTTCACTCCTGCCTGGGCAACAGAGCGAGACTGTCTCAAAAAATAAATAAATAAATAAAAAATAAGACTTGAAATTTGAAATCACTCCTTGGTCCATGGGCTGTAAAATGGATGTCATATTAGCAGTCATGAAAGCAACATTAATCTCCTTGTACATCTCCATCAGAACTTTAGGTGACAAGATGCATTGTCAATGAGTAGTAGTATTTTGAAAGGAATCATTTTACCTGAGTAGTAGGTCTCAACAGTGGACTTAAAATATTTAGTAAACCATGCTGTCAACAGATATTCTATCATCCAGGCTTTGTTATTCTACTTATAGAGCACAGGCAGAGTACACCGTATCTGTACACTTATTAAGGGCCCTGGGATATTTGGAATGGTAAATGATCACTGGCTTCACCTTAAAGTCACCAGCTACATTAGCCCCTAACAAAACCATCACTCTGTTCTTTCAACGAAGCTCTAAAGCCAGGCATTAACTCCTCTTGTATAGCCATGAAAGTCCCAGATGGCATCTTCTTTCATTAGAATGTTGTTTTGTCTACACTAAAAATCTGTTGTTTAATATAGCCACCTTCATCAATGATCTTAGCTAGATGTTCTGTATAATATATTGCAGCTTCTACATTAAAACTTGCTGGTTCACCTTGCACTTTTTTTTTTTTTTTTTTTTTTTTGACAGACTCTCACTCTGTTGTCAGGCTGGAGTGCAATGGTGAGATCTTGGCTCACTGCAGCTCCCACCTGCTGGGTTCAAGGGATTCATTCTCCTGCATCAGCCTCACAAGTAGCTGGGACTACAGGCGTGTGCCACCACACCCAGCTAATTTTTGTATTTTTAGTAGAGATGGGGTTTCACCATGTTGGCCAGGGTGGTCTGGATGTCTTGACCTCATGATCTGCCTGCCTCAGCCTCCCAAAGTGCTGGGATTACAGGTGTGAGCCACCACGCCTGGCCCACCTTGCACTCTTTATGGTGATAACTTCTGCCCTTAAACCTCATGAACCCTCATCAACCCTTTCTGATTGAAACCTCATCAACCCTGCTAGCTTTCAACTTTTCTTCTGCAGCTTCCCTACCCTCTCAGTTTTCACAGAGTTGAAGACAGTTAGGACCTTGTTCTGGATTAGGCTTTGGTTTAAGCTAATGTTGCAGCTGGTTTCATCTTCTATCCAGACAACTAATATTTCCTCCATATCAGTAGTTAGGCTATTTCACTTTATCATTTATATGTTCACTGGAGTAGCACTTTTAATATTCTTCAAGAACTTTTCCTTTGTATTCACCACTTGACTAATTACTTATCACAAGAAGCCTAGCTGTTGGCCCATCTTGGTTTTTGACATGCCTTCCTAACTAAGCTCAATTATTTCTAGTTTGATTTAAAATTAAACACATGTGACTCTTACTTTCACTTGAACACTTGGCCGTTATTGTAGCATTATTAATTGGCTTAATTGCAATATTGTTGTGGCTCGGGAAACAGTGAGGCCCAAAGTCAGGGAGAGAAGCTGAGGAACAGCAGGTCTGTGGAGCAGTCAGAAAACACACAACATTTATCAATTAAGCTTGCCATCCTATATGGGCACAGTTCATGGTGCCCCTAAACAACTAAAATAGTAATCGAAGGTTACTGATCACAAATTACCATACATAAATAAAGTTTTAACTATCACGAGAATTATCAAAATGTGACATGGAGACACAAAGTAGGTATACATTGTTGGAAAAATGGTGCCAATAAACCTTCAATTGCCAAAAAAGAATAAAACCCCACAATATCTGCAAAGATCAATAAAACAAATGAAATAAGCTATGCTTGTATAAGGCTTGTATCTGAAGTTTTTTTTGTTTTGTTTTGTTTTGTTTTTTTTTGAGACAGAGTCTCGCTCTTTCACTCAGGCCAGACTGCAGTGGCTCTATCTCGGCTCACTGCAAGCTCCGCCTCCAGGGTTCACGCCATTCTCCTGCCTCAGCCTCCTGAGTAGCTGGGACTACAGGCGCCAGCCAGCGCACCCGGCTAATTTATTATATTTTTAGTAGAGACGGGGTTTCACCGTGTTAGCCAAGATGGTCTCGATCTCCTGACCTCATGATCCACCCGCCTCGGCCTCCCAAAGTGCTGAGATTACAGGCGTGAGCCACCGCGCCCGGCCTGGTACTATCTATCTGAAGTTTTAGGCATCCATTGGAGGTCTTGGAATGCATCCCCCATGGATCAAGGGGTACTACTATATCATATGTTTATATATATGTGTATTTATGTATATACACAGCCCTACACATATGAGGTATGTATATACATAAATGTGTGCATATACATATATACACACATATATATGTATGTGTGTAGAGATATATATATACACATACATAGTTACACACACATAAATATATACAAAACACACACATGCCTAGAATCTACATAGAGAAATTTAGTAGACAAAGGAGGTATAACAAAGTTATTATATTTCTTTAATTCTCCAGATGTTCTTGAAGAGCAACTGGATTAGAAACTGTAGATCTAGTGAATGGTTTATTTTTTAGGTAAGCATATTGAGTCTGGAATAGGGAAATAATTTTCATAATTATTCATGCATTTATATATTTAAAATTTATTTTTGGCCTATTTTGGGGAGAAACAGAAAACTTCTATCAGGGACTATAAACACCATGAAGACAAGCAAAGACACAGAAAGGGATGAAATATGACATTGTTGCAAGCTTTGGATATATTTTAGAGAGGGTCTAGACTGTAACTTTATGATGTGGGGATATCAGAAACAATATCTGATGAAGTGATGTAAAATGACACTGAGAATTATTTTCAGCGACCCACTTTTAAAGATGAGCAGACAACGAAGATTGCCTTTATTATGTCAGAAATCAATTGACCATATATATGTGAATCTGGTTATCAACACTTTATTCCATTTTATTAATTGAAGTGTATTTTTTTACCCAATATTTCACTATCTTGGTTATTTTAGCTTTGTGGTAAGTCCTAAACTCAGTCCCATTCACAGATTGTGTAAACATTCCAAATTTATTTTTCGTTTTCAAAACTGTTTCGACTCCGTTTTTTTTAATTTTGCATATAAATTGTGGAATCAATTTCTCAATTTGTACAAAAAATTCTTACTTAATTTTAACTAGAATTGCATCGAATCTATAAATCAGTTTGGGATTTTAATTAATAGATAGTTCACAGTTAGGCTGCCTTCCAGTATAAACTTTCTTTTCTTTATATTTTACATTCAGATTTCAGAAACCAATATTTCCTATCTACCAATATACAATCTCTGGGTATGGAACCTAGCTAGACATTTATGTATTTTCCATAATTTCCCCAAGACTTACTTATGTACATAGCTGGGTAGTAGCTTATACATTAGTATGTAGAATCCCCAAGACAAGACTAAATTCAACGCAAAAAGTTTGACCTTTATCTCTGTCAGAGGTCTTATATTCTAAGGTCCTATTATATAGAACATTATTATCTGTACACTATTCCATCTCTCCTGTCAATATTTCCTATTCATGTATTCATCTTTATCTCTTCTCAAGGGATAGAACACTCAAGGTGTCTAAATCTGCTTCTCATACAACTTAGAATTATAGCACTTTAAAGTCAAAAAAGTAAACTTTATTAAAGATTGTAAATCCTGTCATGAGTTGCGCTTCCATATTATTTTATTACATGTCTCCAGGATTTCCAGAGAATGTGCATGGTATATTCCCAGAAAAAGGAAACTGGAAATCAGAGAATTTCTCATCTTACTGGCATCAGAGCTGGGACTATGTCTTGTATCATTAGGATTCTTTTCCACTGAGGGATCACTTTTTTTTTTTTTTTTTTTTAGCCAGAAGCCAAAGTTCTTTCAGGTAATCATTTTCATCATGTAGTTCATTACTCCAGAAACATTCACTTGTTTACTATTTTAAAAGTATTCTTGATACATTTCTGTCCCAGAAAAGAATTAGTGTGTGTTTTCAATGGGCCATCCCTGAGGACTTGAAGAGCTTGAGAAGCCGGTATAAGAATCCACATGTATAATATTTATCATGTATCTAATTGAGCGAGCAGCTTATTTCCACAGGTAGGAGGAAAACCTCTTTATTACATATAACACATTATAGAAGCTATATTATATTTGAAAATATATGCTTTAATATTTAAATATAAAAGGATTCTATTAATCTCAAAAATTGTACCACAAATTAAATCATATGCCTTCTAGGATATATACCACAGAAAATATAAAGGACTTCCTACATATTTTCGTGAATAGAGCCATAAATTAGAAATTTGTTTTATTTTCTTTCTGATGAATAGTCAAAATAGGGGCAGCAGGATTAAGGGACAATGTTTCATATTTAGAAAAATTATTAGATACAGAGAAAATTAACTTTCAACTAGCTTTTGGGTTTATTTCATTTTGGGTTCAATTTATTTTATTTTCTGATACAGGAATACCAGAAAAGTTAAGTTTATTGTAAAAGTTAGGTAATTGACTAAGAAGCAAGTTTAGTTATTATTTTAAATTTTCATATTCTATTTAAGCTTAATATCTTTAAATAATTTAATAACACAAAAATTCTATTTTACATAGTTTCTAGGACATAACATTTCTAAAACTATGGCAGGTTACATCAGGGTTGCACTGTGGTTCTATTAAAATATTGATTTTGTAAATTCCTGTTTATATTATTATATAAATAAAAATTTTAAGTCATATGTTATATGTATGCATTATTCACATGTAATTAAAAAATTATTTATTAAAATTGATCTTAATGCATCTCATAAAAAAGAACTGTGCAATCACCTCATGTTTATGCAGTTGAACGAGGTATATGTGAAAGTTTCATCCAATCTTACTTATCCTTTGGTTTGGAAGGAGAAGTAATTTTTCCAAGCTTATGCTGCTAAACATGACATTTAAACATAGAGTTTTAGAGTCCAAATATAATTCCCAGTATTCTACAGTTGCCTTATTTCAGATATCTTAGGAAAATAAAGTCTGGAATTGTAATGTAGCTGACCTTTCTCCTCTATGTGGTGGTAAACATGTATTTTGTAATGGACTCCTTTGGTAGATTATTAGCACATTTTTCAAAATTCACTGGCATTTTTTTTTGAACCGTGCTTCTTCTTACCTGGCTAATTCCTGTTTGTTCCTGACTCTTGTCGGTAAACGTTTGTATATATCCCATTGATTCTTCTAACACAGAAAGAAAGAGAGAGAGAGGAGAAAATATAGGAGAAAGAGAGGATAGGAATTTGTATAAGAGAATTGTATTTTTTTATGACTCAAAAATACATTAATTCATATTTAAAATATTTATTGATAACTTTATAAGCTATTTTATTCACATAACACAAACAAAATTACTTAATATATTTGTGTATGTGTGTGTTGTCATGAGTAATATGTAAGTAGTCTGGATTTACACAGAAAGTGGAATTTAACTGAATTATATCTTTTGCTGTAGAATTTTCTAAGAATCAAATGAGAATTTTTGTTTTGTTCTGTAGTCCCTCATTTATGAGGTTATTTATTTTGTATATTAAAAAAAATCTTCCCCATGGATCTGTTAGGACATTTCTATAATAATATATATAAACACTTGGCCTTTTTTTTTCTTTCTAAAAGTGGTTTTAGTCTTATTTGTTCATTCTCTTCTTAATGTGTGGTCATCTTAACATGACAAAATTTTGGTATGTCTCACATCATGAATATAAATCATTTGTAAGTCACTGAATTCAGAATGGACCTGCATATGACAGAGTTGTCACCCCTTTTAAAACTTTCATAATCTATGACATGATAAAAGAAAAACAAAGTCACCTTGCTTAACTCTCCCCTCTAATTATACCTCTAAATTTAGTGTATGTAGTACTAAACCGTTTCAATAACAGGTTTTCAGTCTAGATACAGAAGTCCCTGTAACCTTGTTACCTTTTTTCTTTTAATTATTTATTTATTTTTGGTCGTGTAATTGTCTTTCTTCATACTTGTCAATGTGAAACAGAATGATACCATCAGCAAAGAAGTCCAGAGGACAAACACTACTTTCTTGCAAATATAGTAATGTTATTTTTTAGCCAGATATTCTATAATTTTTATTAGTTATTATTGGTGATTTTTATTTCATAGTAATTTTAGAAACTCTAAAAGCAACTATAATATATTAAAAGAATGGCCATGATTTATTTTTAACAGAAATATAAAATAAAATAAAATAAAATAAAATAAAATAAAATACATCCAAGGACTTTGCAAAAATAACAAACATATGAATTATTAGTAAGATATATCTCACATTGTTATTAAGTTGAAATTTAAAAACAGTTATGATAAATAAGGTACAGAGGCCAAAATTTGCTAACTAGGTGATATATATTTCAGGAAGAAAAAATCCTGAAAATAAAACACATTGTAATGTTTGTAAAGGTACGTCTATCTCCAGAATACGGTCTGCTCTTCTATGTAATGGAACAAGATAATTGCCAGAACAGAGGACACGAAATGGTTTTATTTAAAAAGGCTGCTGCATGCGACAAGTTGAAATGTATGTCTGACTTATCCCCATTTTCTAGTCATTTGGAAGCCTTTTAAATTAAATAGTTTTGATATTTTTAAAAATTTAAATTCAACTGTGCTGTGAGTGTGGTTTCTCTTATTTTAAAATTGTGAACATTTACAAAAGACATTTCATGTACTTCATCACAAATCTAAAACTGTACTCAAGTGTGTGCTTTCCACTATAACATATTTAGTTTTAAACATTTCTACATTCAGTAATCTTTGTGAGCTTTAGGACATAATATGAGAGCAAGCAGTAAAAAATTCAACTGAAAATTAACTGGAAAATAAAATCACTTTAATTAGCAGGGTTTTTTAAAAACATGATAAATTTAGCCAAGAAATTAATTACATATTTTTTCCTTTTACTTATACAGTGAAATTCATCTATTTGGCTCCAATTACTTCATCATTGTCTATTCCATTACTATCAGGGAAATTATTATGCCCCAAGAAAAAAACAAGGATACAATTGAATGGACTCCATTTTCACAGGCTATAACCTTTATAACCTGTAAGTAAAAACTGAAATGGACAAGTTGTCATCAGGTTTGGATATATGCAGGAATCCACTGAAGAACAAGACTGAAGTCACCATGTTTATATTGACAGGCTTCACAGATGATTTTGAGCTGCAAGTCTTCCTATTTTTACTATTTCTTGCAATCTATCTCTTTACCTTGATAGGCAATTTAGGGCTGGTTGTGTTGGTCATTGAGGATTCCTGGCTCCACAACCCCATGTAGTATTTTCTTAGTGTTTTATCATTCTTGGATGCTTGCTATTCTACAGTTGTCACTCCAAAAATGTTGGTCAATTTCCTGGCAAAAAATAAATCCATTTCATTTATCGGATGTGCAACACAGATGTTTCTTTTTGTTACTTTTGGAACTACAGAATGTTTTCTCTTGGCTGCAATGGCTTATGATCGCTATGTAGCCATCTACAACCCTCTCCTGTATTCAGTGAGCATGTCACCCAGAGTCTATGTGCCACTCATCACTGCTTCCTACGTTGCTGGCATTTTACATGCTACTATACATACAGTGGCTACATTTAGCCTGTCCTTCTGTGGATCCAATGAAATTAGGCATGCCTTTTGTGATATGCCTCCTCTCCTTGCTATTTCTTGTTCTGACACTCACATAAACCAGCTTCTACTCTTCTACTTTGTGGGTTCTATTGAGATAGTCACTATCCTGATTGTCCTCATCTCCTGTGGTTTCATTCTGTTGGCCATTCTGAAGATGCATTCTGCTAAGGGAAGGCAAAAGGTGTTCTCTACATGTGGCTCTCACCTAACTGGAGTGACAATTTATCATGGAACAATTCTCGTCAGTTATATGAGACCAAGTTCCAGCTATGCTTCAGACCATGACATCATAGTGTCAATATTTTACACAATTGTGATTCCCATGTTGAATCCCATCATCTATAGTTTGAGGAACAAAGAAGTAAAAAAGGCAGTGAAGAAAATGTTGAAATTGGTTTACAAATGAAGAATATTTTTAAAATTGAGTAAATGTGAAAAAATTGTTGAGTGTCAAGAGTTCACATCTCTATATTTTAGTTAAAGTATTTGCATATCAAAGAATAGTTTCAAAAACGCATTAAGCAGCCTGCCAATGCAGCATTTTTCAAATTTAAACAAATTGCATCACATATATGCCAATTAATTTGTTCAGAGACCTATATTAAATATTATTTGATATAAATATATTGTTGTTGTTACCAACCACACACTACTAACAACAGCTTTCACAGTAAGTAAAAATCAGTTACACACTTATAACTAGTAAGTGAATCCTACAAAATCCTGGGAATTGATAAATGCTTACATGGCTGATAAAAAGTTTTTGCATTCATTGTGGAGTTACTTCCTCAATCTATAAGCCCTAAGAAGAAATATCCAAATTTTACTTTACTTTCCCTAAATGTGCCTTCATAAACTGAGATCTAGTCAAGCTTCCAAACATGCTTTTTGCTGTGTTTATATCTACATCATGAATTCTTTCCACAATTAAATGCTTTCCTTGCCCCTTTTCAACCACAGAAGCTGATTGTAGTCATTGTGAAACTATATTGGTTGTAAATGCTAATATTTATTGAGAGTGTTCTGAAGGCTCAGGAAACACTATACCCCCGGAATGAAACTATGACATATGTATAAAAGACTGCTCTAAGGTCTGACAAACTAGCATATCCTTGCTCACTTTGTAGTCCTGCCATTATCTTCTATCTAATCTACTTTACCTATAAGAAATGACTGCAATGTCATCCTTCCAAAAAATTTACACCTAGTGAGCAAGCCCACAGAATGGAAATTATTTTGCTTTACCTTTACTCACATCTGGCTTTACTTTACGTATTCTGCTTTAGTAAGTTTTGTTAAAACATTTATTTGAAGATTCATTAAAAGTGGAAATTAATTGTTTTTTCAAAAAACACACACTTGTCCCTCCAAGGATATTTTTATGTGAATTAACCAGAATGATCCAATCATAACATAGTAGCCACACTTAAAATTTCAGATATCAGTTTCTAATCTTTACTAATCAATTATGCAAAGAGAACCCAACCCTCTCTTTTCGAACAAGCAAATGCTTGCAATCAAAATCTGTACTAAATTTCCTCTTAAAAAAATAAATCTATTTTTAGATACAAAACCCTGATTACACTGTAGACAAAATTTTCTTAAAAGAATAAGCTATTTGAATTACAGAATCTTAAAATGTAGTTTTCTGTGTATGATCTTTTGGGGAGAATGTTCTGGAAGAAAATTTAATATGCTTCAAAAATGTGTCTAAATAAATAGCTGTCTCACAAAATTTAAAATTTCTGCAGAATTCCAGAATCATTTATTTTTTTGAGGGTTTTTCAAATTATGGTGTCAAAATTGTTAGGTAACGTTTTAGTCAAAGTTGCTATCTCTTTTTTTGTTTTGTTTCTCTTTCAAATTAGCAAAAATAGTCATTCTTTGAGAAAGGAATAGGCAAGCATTAGGTAAAATGATGCACTGACATATGCCTAAAAATATCTGGTTAACAATGCATTCAACAAACCCATTCAGAACTTGTCAAGTTAACCATCACGAAAAGTTCACTATCTCTCTTTTTATCCTAATCGATTAGAAAACAAATGGTGTGAATAAGCAGTCTCGAATGACCTGCTATTTGTTCAGGTCAAGGTGAAAAAAAATGGTATATTTAACTCTCAAGTCAATAGAACATTTTGTTACATATCTCAGCTCAATTACCTTTCGCCCCAAAAGAATGATTTGACTCACTATGACCCCATGGAGCCTCTCTCACTTATCACAGTTGCCATTTAGCATGTGGTGTTGTGATTTTATAATATATTATCCAGATCTACCATGATGCTGACATTGTAACTTGCATAAAAACAGGCATTGGGCATATTTGTCCTCAAAATTGTATCCGTGAGTCCTAAAAGAGTACCTAGAACTTATGGTTTGCTGACAAAATATTTATTAAATAAATAGTGAGTACATGAATGAATTATATTTAATACTAATAATTAACTTATGCTTATCAGGTACTGGACAACCATGTAAAAGTTTTTACTATATTAACTTATGTAATTCTCATAACTTCAGGAAGTGATTGTAGTAATATCTTTTAACAAAGTTGAGGAAACAGCAGCACATAAATTTTAAGGAATTGGCTCAATGCCACATAGCTCTAAAGGGTGATGTCAGGATTCACATCTAAGCTGTCTGGTTACAGAGTTCCTGTTTTTAAGCTTGTTATACATGGAGTGAAAGAACAGATTTATCTTTTCACTTTACCAACTTTATTAGTCATCCTCCAGAGAGCATTATTGAGAATACTGAAGCTCCTCATTAAGTCTGTGACAGAAATAAGAAGAAAAAGGAATGCATTTTAAAAGTACTGAAAATGTGGTTTCCACTGATTTCGCCATTCATTCCATTCATTGAGATGTAGAAGTTTCCAGAAATCAGTATGTCAAAGAGGTATCCGTATTCTTATGTTTATGGCAGCATTATTTGCAGTAGCCAAGATATGGAATGAACCTAAATGCCCATCTACAAATGAATGCATAAAGAAAATGTCACACAAACACACACACACACACACACACACACACACACACACACAATGGAATACTATTGAGAAATAAAATAGAATGAAATCCTGCCATTAATGACAACATGGATGAATAAGTGAGTGAAATAAGCCAAGCACAGAAATACAAATACTGCACAATCTCACTTATATGTAGAATAATAATAATAATAATAAACAACTTGATTTTATAGAAGTAAAAAGTAAGTGAAAAGTGGTTATCAGAAGCTAAACAGGGTAGTGGAGACAAATTAAATGAGGTTGGTTGATTGATATAAAATAACAATTAAACAGGAAAAGTAAGTTCTGATGTTTTATTACACAGTAGGGTGACTGTGGCAGTAACAGTGTAGTATGTATTTTAAGATAGCTGGCAAAGAATATTTTAAATGTTATTCCACAAATAAATGATAAATGTTTAAAGTGATGGATATCCTAATTACCTTGATTTGACTATTTTACAATGCATACATGCATTGGAACATCACAGTGTATGCCATAAATAAATATGTACCATTCTTTTTTGTCAATTATAAATTTTAAAATTAATTAAAAATAAAAGTTATTGGAAGTGAAATTTCATCTGGATTTGACAATTCATTTTATTTATTGAGACCTTTTGAATTTGCAAGTTTTGAGCCTATATGATAAAACAAGACAAATATAAAAAGTAAAAGTGAGAGAGAAAAAAAAGACAGAGAGAGACACAGACAGACAGAAAAAGGAGAAGGAAGGAAATAGGAAGGGGACACACTGGAAAGATGAATATTGTAGAAGTTGAGTGGTTAAGATCAGTTATATGTATACTGATTCTGAGGTTCCATTACGTTTTTAATGCATAGAACTAAAACTCCAGAAGAATATTACAGTGGTGAGTGGAGAGTTATCCAGAAAAGAAACATTTGAAACCCCAGTATTGGGTGGGATTTTAAATGATATACAGAACTTCCACTTCCACACAGAATTTGGAAAGCAGCAAAGTAAATTCTTCTCATTCTAACAACTTAAAAAGCCAAGTAATCTTCAAAATTGTAGCTTTTCATGAGTCTGTCAGAGAACCAAGGTTCAAAACATCCAAGAAATCTGAATTCCAAAGAAGACCAAGTTACTTCAAATGTAGATGAGATGCCTGAGCATCTCTTTCTTTCACTGTGGGCACAGAGTATGAGATATATTTGTTCACCATACAGATAGGAAGAAATTACTGGCTATATACCCAAAGGATTATAAACCATTCTAGCATAAAGACACATGCACACTTATGTTTATTGCAGCACTATTCACAATAGCAAAGACTTGGAACCAACCCAAATACCCATCAATGATAGACTGGATAAAGAAAATGTAGTACATATACACCATGGAATACTATGCAGCCATAAAAAAGGATGAGTTCATGTCCTTTGCAGGAACATGGATGAAGCCGGAAACCGTCATTCTCAGCAAACTAACACAGGAACAGAAAACCAAACACTGCATGTTCTCACTCATAAGTGGGAGTTGAACAATGAGAACACATGGATACAGGGAGGGGAATATCACACACCAGGGCCTGT
Organism: Pan paniscus; assembly: GCF_029289425.2. Lineage (NCBI taxonomy): Eukaryota > Metazoa > Chordata > Mammalia > Primates > Hominidae > Pan > Pan paniscus. The sequence goes on from NC_073258.2 coordinate 57,412,657, forward strand.
CGGGGGGTGGGGTGCCAGGGGAGGGATAGCATTAGGAGAAATACCTAACGTAGATGATGGGTTGATGGGTGCAGCAAACCAACATGGCACGTGTATAACTATGTAATAAACCTGCGTGTTCTGTGCATGTATCCCAGAACTTAAAGTATAGTTTAAAAAAGATGAAATTAGCTTAAAATTAAGTAATTTTAAAGGCCAAGTGAGAGTTATTGGGAAAAGCAGGAAGTCCTAGAATAAAGGAGTTTGCATTCACTCCCAAGGTTTTCTCTGCAGGCCCCCAACAAGCATTTATGAAAAAAAAATAAAATAAAATAAAATTAACTTCTTCAAATATCGTTTTTCCTGGTTGTCTTTGACTAAAGAGCATGAAAATTACTAGAATAAATGCTTTAGTGGAGAGGGTAAACACCATGCATGAATATGTGAGAAATATCAGAGATGGAAAATATATGGACGTATTCAATAAAATTCTATAAATAAAAACTCATGCTCACAGTCACAATATCTGAGACAAAGAATTTCTTTCACAAGCTTATCAGTAGATTCAGTAACTTGAGAAAAGTATTAGTGAACTTAAAGATAAAGCAACATAAATTAACCAGAGAGAAAAGTTAAAGAAAAAATATGGAACTAAAAGTTATCAAAGAACTGTAGGGCAACATCAAACAGTCCAATATACATACAGTTAGTGTTTCAGAATAAGAATCAAGGGAGAATGGGTCAGAATAAACATTTGAAGACAAAATGGTCAAGAATTTTCTAAAAATAAGAAAACATAAAATCACAGGTACAAAATACTCAGAAGACCCAAAGAAGGATGTGTTAATCAGGGTTCTCCAGAGAAACAGAACCAACAGGATGTATGGGGGAGGAGGAGGGTGAAGGATTCATTACAAGGAATTGGCTCATGTGATTTTGGGAGGCTGGCAATTTCAAATTCTATGGGGTGGGTCATTAGGCTGGAGATCCAGGATTATTGATAATCTAGTCGGAACCCATGGGCAAAGTGCTGTAGAACCAGGAAGAGCTGGTGACGTAGACAAGATCTGAAGGCAGTCTGCTGGAGAATTAGCTCTTGCTCTGGAGAGGCTAGTTTTTTGCTCCATGCAAACCTTCATCTAATTGAGTAAGGCCAACCCACATTATGGAGGTCAATAGGCATTCCTCAAATGCCACCAATTTCAATGTTAATCTCTCCCAAAACATCCTTAGAGTAACAAACACATTAATGTCTGACCAAATGTAAGCACATCATAGCCCATTTAAGTTGACACATTAAAATTAATCAATATAAGTGCACCCCTTGTCAACCTGGCAGTCATATATATCCCCTTAAAACATACTTGATCTCCAAATGAAAACAAAAATAAGGTCAAACTTCTACCTAACATGATATTTCCACTCTTAATAAAATCAAAACTGTTCTCACACTTTCCCCTAGAAGAGGATGAAAAGTCCTTAGATGATGTTTACTTTTTTTCCTTGATATTCCATACCTCAAGCACTATGCTGTAAAGTGGACTATACTTAAACAATGTGATGGAAAGCCAATGCACTCTATGCAGTAGTCCATTTTTTGCCTCTAAAACAGAATACCTGAGACTGGGTGATTTATAAAGGATAAAAATTTGTTTTCCCACATTTCTGGAGACTGAGAAGTCCAAGATTAAGGTGGCAGCATTTACTGTCTGATGAGACCCTTCTTGCTGCATCCTCACACGGCAGAAGGTGGACAGGAAAGGGAGCAAGCTAGCCAACTGCTGAACGAAGCCTTTCATATAAGCCTTAATTTCATTAACAAAGAAGGAGCTGTAGGGACAGCCTAATCACCTCTTAAAGGTCTCACTTCTTAATGCTTCCAGAGGAGACACATTTAAATATAATATTTTGCCCCAGGACTCCAAAATTTATGTCCTTCTCACATAGAAAATACATTTGTTCCATCTGAATAGCACCCCAAAATCCTAACTCATTCCAAAAGCAATTCAAAATTTAAAAATCTAGAGTTTTATTTAAATCTGCTCATGTATGGGAAGAGTCAATATTGTAAAACTGACCATATTGTCACAGGATACTTGGGGTGTTGGTTTGCCAGCTTGAAACCTCTGTGGCCTTATGCCTGAGTATTGCTCACACCCGCTGGACTCATTTTATTAACTCTGCCTGGCAGTCTGCCCTTGGCCTGAGCTACTGGCCCAGGACCCACACCTGCCAAGGGCAAGCCAGGTGCAGAGTGGCAAGGGGTATAGGAGCAAGTGGCTGGAGGTCCAGCCACTCCACACAGCCAGGCACACTGGCTGCTGCAGCTGGGCAGGCAGCTCCAGGTGCAAGCACAGGTCCCGGCTCTGTGCGAGGCTGTGGCTGGATCAGATGTATCATAAGCAGCTTCCAGTGTGGGTACCTGCATCTGAACAGGGGGAGTGTGGTGGTGTCTGAAAGCTTGGAAATGTTAGAAACCATAGAGCCCCAAAGAGGATGTTATAGCCCTGGCTTGGGGAGCCACTAGGTCTGGGCTCCCCAAAGGGCTGCAGCTCCTCCTCTAAATCATTGCCTGCAATGTGGTGGTTGGGGGGATGGGGGGTGGCAGGGGGCATGTTTCAGCCCTGTTTGTGTTACAGCTCTTTCAGTCCCATCATTTGGTGGTCCCAAGTTCTTGTCCCACATCCAGGAAGAATAAGGCACATTGACAACTGGAGGGTGAGCAAGGCAGAGAAGAGCTTCATTGAGCAACAGAATAGCTCTAAGGAGACCTGCAGTGGGTAGCTTCTTTCCAAAGGCAGGTCATCCTGACAAGTGTCCAGCTCTCAGTGGAGACGAGACCCATAGTTGTTAGCTCCTTTCCATAGGCAAGTCGTCCCAATGAGTAAAGGAGACCCAAAGTTGGTAGCTCCTTCCTGCAGCTGGTAGTTGGATTTCTGTCCAAAGTCTGGCTGAATCCGGGGTTTTCATGGGCTCAGAAAGAAGAAAGTGCATGCTGATTGGCCCACGGGTGGCCATGGAAGGACCCAGAAAAAGCAATATAAGTTCTCACTCCAGGCCATAGACACCACCCAGAACTGGCAGCCCAGGCCCCTAGGCTTCAGGCCGTCCCTGGCTTGAAGATGGGTGGAGACCTGCCTCTTTCTGCCCAGGAATTTGTCTGTCTCTCGCCATCCAAGGCACCCAGGCTGTTTGTGCCAAGGGGTTCCTGCAGGCCAATGGCAACCCACCCTCAGCACCCCCCACAGCCTCCCTCCCATGCTCATTGGTGCCCAAAGTCCACAGGATGCCAAGGCAGCAGGGGGCTGGTGTGCTAGTACTGCCCTGAGTTTGCACACACCTACCTGGGTTGCAATAGTGCCCAGGCTTGACCACAACTTTGCTATTCCTTGGAGTGGGAGCCAGCAGTGGGGAGAGGTGGGTAGCAAGAGCAGGCACTTTAAAGCCTATAGGGGCAGGGGGTCTCCTGGGCACCCAAGCACAGGGATGCCCAGGTCTGGAGCCACAGCTGGGTGGCTGCAGCTGTGCCTGGGAATACAGGGCTCCCACCCTGCCACCTTGTTAGGGGGCAGGGCTCCTTCCTGTTCCTGGCCCACTCTGGCTCTGTGGAGCACAAAGTCCCGGCTGCCTCCCCTGCTGCAGCCGTTGTCTTCGCAGCGGCTACTCCATATGGACTGCCGTTGCCATCAATACTGCCCAAAGCAATATACAGATTCAATGCAATTTCTGTCAAAATGTCAACTTTTTCACAGAATTAGGAAAAACAATCCCAAAATTCATATGGAACCTAAAAACAACCCAGCTAGCCAAAGCAATCCTGAGCAGAAAGAACTAATCTGAAGGCATCACATTACTGAACTTAATATTATACTATAAGGCTATAATAACAAAAAAGCATGCACTGGTACATACAAAAAAAGTATGTATCCATTCTTATGAATGGATACGTAGACAGATGGAACACAGAGAACCCAGAAATAAAGGCAAATACTTACAACCAAAGCTATAGTAAGAAAAAAAGCATGTACTCGTATAAGAATAGATACATAGACAGATGGAACACAGAGAACCCAGAAATAAAGGCAAATATTTACAAGCAAAACTATAGTTAACAAAAAAAGCATGTACTGGTATAAAAATAGATACATAGACATATGGAACACAGAAACCCCAGAAATAAAGGCAAGTACTTAAAACCAACTGATCTTTAAGAACGCATACAAAAATGTAAACTGAGCACAAGACACCCTATTTAATAAATGGTGCTGGGAAAACTGGATATCCACATGTCAAAGAATGAAACTAGATTCCTATCTCTCACCATATACAAAAATCAACCTAAGATGGATTAAAGATTTAAATCTAAGACCTGAAACCATAAAACTTTTAGAAGAACACCTAGAAAAATCTCTTTCGGGCATTGGCCTAGGCAAATAATTTATGATTGGGATCCCAAAATCAAATGCAACAAAAACAAAAATAAATAAATGGGACCTAATTAAACTGAAATGCTTCTGCACAGCAAAAGAAACAATCAACAGAGTAAACAGACAACCCACAGAATGGGAGAAAATATTTGCAAACTATGAATCCAACAAAGGACTAATATCCAAAATCTACAAGGGATACAAATCAGCAAGAATAAAAACAAATAATACTACCAAAAAGTATGCAAATGACATGAATAGACATTTCTCAAAAGAAGATATACAAATGGCCAACAAACATATGAAAAACTGCTTAACATCAATAATTATCTGATAAATGCAAATCGAAACCCCCATGAGAGATCACCTTACCCCAGCCAGAATGGCCATTATTAAAAAGTCAAAAAACAATAGGTGTTGGTGTGCATGTGGTGAAAGGGAATGCTTATACACCACTGGTGAGAATGTAAATTAGTTCTATGTCTATGGAAATCAGTATGGAGATTACTCAAAGAACCAAAGGTTATTTTGGTGAGCAATGTATCTTTTGGACTTTTCCAGTTTGGGTTGGTAGATGTTAACAGGCAAATTCACTTCAACTTTTCAATATCTTTAACCCTTTAAATCCATGTTTCTACAGAAAAATAAAAGCAGGGACTTCACATTTAACTCACTGTGGGCAACCTTTTGGTCCATGTTTTAGCCAAACAACAAATGTGTTAGGGTCTTTTCTCACTCTTTGAGCTGCAACATTAAATGCACTGTCTCTGCTTACTGGATTTGTATCAAAAAATTTGGTCTGATCCAGTATTATATTCCTTCCATCATTATCTTACATCCTTAATATCCATTTCCAAACATATTCTCTGAATTTCAGCCTGTATATGTTAGGAAACTCAAATACTTCTTTTAGAGTATAGCACACCTCTACGTAGTTTACACTTTGTCCCTCACCTATAGGACCCTGTTGGCATGATCATTGCTCACTGCAGCCTCAACCTCCCAGGCTCAAGTGATCCTCCCATCTCAGCCCTCTTAAGTAGGTGGGAACATAGGCATTTGCCACCACGCTATTTTTATTTCTTTATATATATATATGGGTTCTCACTATATTGCATAGGTTAGTCTTGAACTCCTGGACTCAAGTGATCCTCCCACCTTGGCCTCCCAAAGTGATGAGATTACGGGTGTGAGCCACCACATCCAGCCTCATTAGTGTCTTTAAAACTAATCATATTAGACAGCCAATTCCAGAAATACCAGAGCTACTAATTGTAAAGGTTAGCAAGTCCAATATTTGTAGGGTGAGTTGGCAGGCAGGAGACCCAGAAGGGCTACTGTTTCAGTCTGAGTCCATAAGCAGTCTTCCATAGAACCAGGAAGAGTCAATGTGGTTGATGATGTCTGAGACAGTCTTTTGAAGAATACTCTTTTCTTCATGAGAAAGTGGTCATTTTATGCCAATCGACCAATTAGATGAAGCTCACTGAAATGATGGAGGGCAATCTGCTTTATTCCAATTCCACAGATTGGAGCCATGTATGATGTTAGGCCTTCTCTACAAAGCTTTTTCCTCTTTAAAATATAAATGTATTTGAATAACCACGCAGCACAATGATGTGCAGACAGGCAGACTAAAGAATTGTTCAAAACATAAATATATGAAGGAACTTCCTTTAATATATCAATTTGTTATATTTAATATTACAACATTATTGAATTTTTGTCATCATATATATACATTTTAAATACTGGTAAAAATTAGGTCACAAAATTAATATTATAACTAAATCATTGAAAAATATGTGACAAGAGCCTTGAACCAGATCCTTTATTTTTTGTTATATTTAATACATTTGTTTTTTAAATTATTAATACATACTCAAATATTCTATCAGGATTAAATTTAAATATTCTAAATTTAGTATCTTGATTGTGATTTTCTTCTGTCTACTCTTTATGACTTTGAAGTATTTTTTTAGTCAAGTAAAAGATGTTTCAGAAATTATGTGATCTGTTAATACCCAAAATTACCACAATTATATTACCACAATACTATTTGCTACATCATAGTGGGCTTAATACTACTTTAAATAAATGATATAGAGAAAAGCTATGATGTTAAGCACTTCAGCTAAATTTGTCTTTAAGCCAGCATTTTTACTAGATGCCAAAAGATGAGTTTTCCTGGTTTAGCCTAAGTCAATATTAGCATATATTCAAAAGATTGAGAGTTATAAAGAGTAAATGACTATGATTCTGAAAGAAATTAATAATATAGGATCAGCTTTGAAAAATTAATATAAAGCCACATCTATAAATACAAATTTAGTAGATGACATAAATCTCCAAATACCTTGAGTTTGACATTGAAACTAAATTTGCAAAGGAGGAGAGAAATAATAGCCATTTATTGAGCACTTGCTATAGAAATAGACTTTTGTGCACATTGTTTGATTACAACTTTGTAGTAAATCTCACAGCTATCAAGTGCCAGAGGCAAGATTAAACCTCCTGTCACCCAAATAATGGATGGACTTTTCAATGATTTACTGCCTTCTATTAGACCTTGTCTACATTCTGAAAGTTTCATTCCAACCCCACCCACTATCCCCAGTGAAATAAAACAAAACATGATTCTCGAGGTATTTGGATTTTTTTAACCATTGAAGCTAGAGAAACAATAGAAGTAAGTAGCAGTCCTAAGTGACTTCTAGATACCATGGCTAGCAAAAATAAACTTAAAATAATTTTTATTGTTTTTCTTGTTATATCAAAATATAAATGCTCATTAGTTGAATAAGATAAATATGTTCTTGCCCTTTATTGGTAAATTCCTGATTGTTCATACTTCAAACTGATCTGTTTTCAATTGGTTTTCAATTATTGGCCAGAACTTTGCACAAATCAGGTGTGTATGAATACAAATTATTCACCTATACAATGGTCAAGAATTAATGTGTTTTCTACAGTCTTTTTAGTAGCTAAAGTGTTTAGTACAAAATAACATATTTGATCTTGTTTTCTTAGGTTCTAGCTACTAAAATAATCTCCAAATGATCTGAAAATTTCTCTTACCTGTGGAACAGAAAATGTAGGTTTGATTTCCTAATGAATATGGTTCATATAGATTGTTTATATCCACTTACTTGAATGTTGGTGAAACTCACAGGAGATATGCCCAAGAGAATTTGCTTTCATTATCTTCCAGTTTAAGAACAGCAATATGATTTATTCAATAGTGAAAAAGTAAATGGCTTAGAAAAAGGTACCATATGTTGACATTTATTGAATGGTTTTTTGTCCTCTGGTTAAAATGATGGCATTTAAAAATGTTTTAAAGTGTTTTAATATTAAATAAAAACCTTAAGATATGAGACATACATAATTTAATTTATTTGTTTATTTTTGAGACGAGGTCTTGCTCTGTGGCCCAGGCTATAGTGCAATGCTGTGATTTCAGCTCATTGCAACCTCCACATCCCAGGCTCACCTCCACCTCAGCCTCCTGAGTAGCTGGGACTATAGGTGTGCACCACCATGTCTGTCAAGTTTTTCTAATTTCAGTAGAGATGGGGTTTCTCTATGTTGTCCAGGCTGGTCTCCAACTTCTAGGCTCAAGCTGTTGGCCTGTTTTGGTTCCCAAAGTTCTGGGATTACAGTCATGAGCATCTGTGCCTGGCCATGACACACAATTTTATAACATAACTTTGACACTGGCTTAAAACTTAACTTCTCTGAGGCCTAGTGTCCTCATGCTGGCAATATAAGCCATTTTATATTGCAATGAGTCAGTAAATACAGTGAACTATAATAACATTGAATCACCATATGTCTTCCACACAATCTAGCAGATAGATTTACAGTCATTCAAATGCATTACACTTTCATTCTGTTAAAATTATAAACTGCTATGTTTGCAGTGAATAAAGTATAATACTTGAAATCATTGGAGTATTAATAGCAAATTAATAAGAAAGCTACAAAAATGCCATAGACTTAAAGAAGGCAAAAAATTTACATCTCTGTAAAACATCATAAGTCATCTCATGTTCCAATATTGGGTGCACAGATATTTAGAATTGTTATATACTCTTGTTGAATTGATCCCTTTATTTTTATATTATGACTCTTTTTGTCTGTCTTTTTACTCTTTTTTATTATTTATTTAAAGTCAGTTTTATCTGAGATACAGTGTAGTTTTTCTGCTCACTTTCGGTTTCTATTTGCATGGAATATCCTTTCCGACTACTCCTTTATTTTTAGTCTATATGTGTTTTTATCGCCAAGGATACAGTTTGATCATTCTTTAAATTCATTCCACAAATGTATATCTTTTAACAGGAACATTAATCCATTTACAGTCAAGGTTAATACTGATATGTGAGGTTTTATTCCTGTCACATTGTAAATTTTTAGCTAGTTGTTTTACACATTCTTATTTTTTTCTTTTTTTTTTTTGTAGTTTAGTGTAGTTCTGTTGTATTGCTATTTAATTCCAGTCTCTTCCTTCTTTGTGTAATTGTCTTATACAATGGCTGAATTTTATAATCCCATGTGATTTTTTGGTAGTGAATATCAGCCTTTTGTTTTTATGTTTAGGACTTTTTCTAGTATTTCTTATGAGGCTGATCAAGTAGTGATGCATTCCATCACCATTTGCTTGTCTGGAAAAGACTTTATTTATCCTTCATTTATAGAGCTTATTCTAGCTGGATATAAAATTCACAGCTCTTTTTTTTTTTTTCCTCTCCTTTAGCACTTTCAAAATAGCCTCTCATTCTCTTCTGGCTTGCAAGGCTATTGCTGAGAAGTTTGTTTGTCTGATGGGGCTTCCTTTTCAGCAGACTAGACACTTTTCTCTTGCTAATATTGGAATTTTTTGTTCACATTGAATTTAGACAGTCTGATGACTATACAGCATGGCAAAGTCCGATTTGCAATGTAGTTTTCTAATGATCACTGAGACTCTTGTATCTGAATGTATAAATCCCTTGTTAGCATTCTTCTTATCAGCACATAGAGCAATGGAACAGAATAGAGAACCAAGAAATAAGACCACACACCTACAACCAACTGAACTTTGACAAACCTGACAAAAAAAAGCAATGGGGAAAGGATTCCATATTCAATACATGGTGCTGGGAGAACTGGCTAGCCATATGCAGAAGATGGAAACTGGACTTCTTCCTTACACCATATACAAAAATCAACTCAAGATGGATTAAAGACTTAGATGTAAAACACAGAAGAAAGCCTAGCAATACCATTTTGGACATAGGCATGGGCAAAGATTTCATGATGAAGATGCCAAAAGCAATTGCAACAAATGCAAAAATTGACAAATGGGATTTAATTAAACTAAAGAGCTTCTTCACAACAAAAGAAACTATCAACAGAGTAAACAGCAACCTACAGAATGGGAGAAAAATTTTGCAATCTATTCTCTGACAATGGTCTAATATCCAGAATGTACAAATAAGCAATTTCACAAGAAAAAAACAAACAACTCCATTAAAAAGTGGGCAAACGGGCTAGGTGCAGTGGCTCATGCCTGTAATCCCAACAGTTTGGGAGGCCGAGGTGGGTGGATTGCCTGAGCTCAGGAGTTTGAGACCAGCCTGGCCAACATGGTGAAACCCCATTTCTACTAAAATACAAACAACTAGCTGGCATGGCAGCGTGCACCTGTAATCCCAGCTACTTCAGAAGCTGAGACAGGAGAATAGCTGGAACCCAGGAGGTGGAGGTTGCAATGAGCTGAGATCACACCACTGCACTCCAGCCTGGGTGACAGAGAGAGACTCTGAAAAAAGGAAAGAAAGAAAGAAAGAAAGAAAGAGAGAGAGAGAGAGGGAGGGAGGGAAGGAGGGAAAGGAAATATGGTACACACACGTGACAGAGCAAGACTGAATAAAAAGAGAGAAGAACGAAAGAAAGAAAGAAAGAAAGAAAGAAAGAAAGAAAGAAAGAAAGAAAGAAAGAAAGAAAATGTGGTACATATACACAAGAAATGTGGAATACTATGCAACCATAAAAAAGAACAAGATCATGTTCTTTGCAGGGGCATGGCTGGAGCTGGAGGCCATTGTGCTTAGCAAACTAATGCAGGAACAAAAGTCCAAATACACATGTTCTCACTTAGAAGTGGGAGCTGAACAATGAGAACACATAGACACATGGTGGGGAGAGTAACACACACTGAGGCCTGTTGGAGCATGAGGGGCAGGGTGGAAGGAGAAAGAGGTTCAGGAAGAATACCTAGTGGATGCTGTGCTTAATACCTGGGTGATGGGATGATCTGTGCAGCAAACCACCATGCCACAGGTTTACCTATGTAACAAACCTGCAGATCCTGAACATGTACCCCTGAACTTAAAATTAAAGTTGACAATTTAAAAAAAAGAATTAATATCTTAAAATGAATATACCACCTAAAGCAATCTATAGATTTAATGCAATCTCTATCAAAAGACCAACGTGATTTTTCATAAAATTGGAACAAATAATCCTAATATGCATATGGAACAATAAAAAAAGAGTGAATAGCCAAATCAATCCCAAGTGAAAAATAAGGCTCAAGGCTTCACATTACCAGGCCTTAAGTTACACTATAAGGCTATAATAATCAGAACAGTATGGTAGGATATAAGGCAGACACAGATCAATGGAAAAGAATAGACAACTCATAAATAAAGCCATATATCTACATCCAACAGATTTTTAACAAATTTAACAAAAACACACACTGGACAAAGAATCCTATTTGCAATAAATGGTGTAGGAAAATTGGATTACCATTTACATATACAAAAATCAACCCGAGTTGGATGGAGGACTTAAATATATGACTTGAAAATAGAAAAATACAAGAAGAAAAACTAGGAAAAAATCTTCTGGACATTGGTCTATGCAATATTTCATGACTAATACCACCAAAACACAGTCAACATAAACAAAAATAAACTCATGAGATGTAACTAAACTATAAAGCTCCCATACAGCAAAATAAATCATCAACAGGGCACAGACAATCCACATAATGAGAGAAAATATTTGCAAATTATGCATCTGATGGGAGACTAATATCTACAATTTAGAAAGAATTCAAGCAATTCAACGAAGCAAAATAACCTTATTTAAAAGTGACCAAAAGATATAAATAAACATTTTACAAATGAAGACATGCAATGCACATGGCCAATAAGCATATGAAAAAATGCTCAACATCACTTATTAGAGAAATGAAAATTAAAACCTTAATCAGATATCGTCTCACACCAGTTAGAATGACCAATCTTAAAATGTCAAAAAAAAAAAAAAAAACAGATGTTGGCAAAGAAAAGGGGATGCTTATGCACTGCTGTTGGGAATGTAAACTAGTACTACCTATATGTAAGACAGTATGGAGATTTCTCAAATAACTGAAAATGGAATGACTATTTCATCCAGCAATCCCACTACTGGGTATCTGCCAAAAGATAAATCAGTATCTTACTTTGGGTAGATACCCAGTAGTTGAATTGCTGGATCAAATGGTGGTTCTATGATACTTGTACTTTTATGTTTATCACCACACTATTCACAGTAAGAAAAATATAGAATCACTCTAAGTGTTCAACCATGGATGACTAGATACAGAAAATATGTTATATATAAGCAGTTGAATACTATTTACCATCAAAAGAATGAAAGCATGTGTTTTATAGCAACATGGATGAAACTGGAGGCCATTATCTTAAATGAAACAATTTTAAAAAAAGAAAGTCAAATATGATATGTTCTCACTTATAAGCAGGAGCTAAATAATGTATACATATGACACAGAGTGTGGAATGAATTACAATGGAAAGTTGGAAGGGTGAGAGAGTCAGAGGTATGTGGAGAATAAGAAATTACTTAACAGGTACAATGCACATTATTCAGGAGATGGATACACTAAAAGTCAAGATATTCAATATATTCAATATATCCATACAACAAAATTGCACCTCTACTCAATGCATTCAGAAAGAAAGAAAGAGAGAGAGAAAGGGAGAAAAAGAGAAAGAGAGAAAGGAAGGAAGGAAGGAAGGAAAAGTAGAAAGAGAAAAAAGGAAGGAGAGAAAGAAATTGATGCAAGGCAGGCATAAACTTTCATTAATAAACTCAGAATCTCCATCAACATATTTAAAAAATCAATAAGCAAGCAAACATGAAATGAGTGAAAGGAAAGTGAAAAATATATAAATGGATGATTTTTGTTTTTTCAAAATTATATCAAAGACTACCACCACAAAACCTGAAAATAAAAAAAATATTGAGTCAAAGCACCGTGTTGCAACAGAATCTTGTTAAATCAGCAATTTTTTTTTTTTTACCAGACACACAATTAACTGGGAAAAGGAAGGATTAACAGTACCTATAACACATGGAATTCGTGAATTTTCAAACTCCACCAGTAAAAAGAAAAGACAATTTATTGAGTGAAAATTCCAGCAAAGTCAAGCTGGAAGAGTAGATAAGCTTTTATATGTTCCAAGTTTCAGGAGAATTACCACCCCAACCCCTGTGCAGTCTCAATACAGGTGTCACCAAAGGATTGTGAATGATTGAAACTGTGCTCAAGGTAATTAAGGATGTCGGAAATATGCAGCATATACACCCTTTCAGTAGGACCAGTCTTCACCCTAAGGAAAACAAAATGCTGGAAAAAAAAAAAAAAAAAAGCTAACTGAGTCAAGTAGAATCATTGGGAAGAAAAGCTTCATTAAGAAAGGAGAATTCTGGGAGATGTAGGTCTCAGAACACTGTTAGGGCAACATAAAATGTCCAAGGTGTGGAGAACCACTTTGAAAGGCAAGAACTGACTGGCTATAGGACTCAAGGAAGTGCAGGGAGAATTTGCTCATAAAATAGGCTTAGGTCTGAGAGCTAACGTAGCTATACAGTAATATTTTAAGGCCACAATGAAAACTAGAGAGTGATTCCTTCAGCATGAACCTGGAAAAGTTACTTTGATATATCACCAACTTCCTATGTACCTTCTTCTGAGAGTCAAGATACCCAGCACATTTAAACATGGATGGAGCAGGAAGATGGCAATTGAACTCCATATGATGAGGGTTAAAGTATACAAGGATGAAAATAACAAAGTAATGTTTTAGAAGGTTGCCAGCAGCCCGTTACCATTGTCAGCAGCCTCAGTTACCTTATTCTGTCCTCTAGTCATTATCTATTCTGAAGCAATGATAAATTTATGTAATAGCTAGTTTTCTAAAGTTTTAATATAAACAGAAAAATTTACCATTTATAAGTGTCAGTTATATGAATTTTGATAAACACAACTAGGTAAGCAAATCAAGTTATAGTATATTTTCATTGCCCTATAAAATCCTCTCATCACTTTGTAGCCAATTACTTTCCTTTACTCCCAAGTTCTGGCAACCACAGATGTGCTTTCTGTTGTGATTTTGCCTAGTCCAGGATATTATATCAATGGAATCACAATGTATGTAACTTTTTGAGTTTGGCTTTTTCAACTTAGCAAGAAGTATTTGAGATTCATTCCTGTACTAGATAATTATATTTTATACCTACTTATCACTGAGTAGTATTCCATATTATGGATGTACTACAATTGTTTTATTCATTCACTAGGTGTTGGAAATGTGTTTATTTTTCTGAGTAATGTGCCTTTGAATTTCATCCATGTCTCTTTATGACTTGATAGTTCATTTCTTTTTAGAGCTGAATAATATTTCATTATCTGGATATACCACAGTTTATTAATACATTTATTTACTGAAGAGCATTTTAGTTGCTTGTAAGTTTTGGCAATTATAAATAAAGCTTCTGTAAACATCCATGTGCAAAATTTTGTGTGGATATTGTTTCCTTTGGGTAAGCACCAAGGAGCATGATTACTGGATTATAAGTAAATTTAGCTTTGTAAGAAGCTTCCAAACTGTCTTGCAAAGTAGTTGGACCATTTTGCATTCCCACCAGTAATGAATGAGAATTCCTGTTTTCCTGTTGCTGCACATCACTGCCAGCATTTGCTGTTTTCTGTGTTCTGGGATTTTGGTCACTCTAGTTATGAAGAGATATATCATTGTTTTTATTTGCATTTCCCTGATGGCCTGTGATGTGGAGCATCAATTTCATATGGTTACATGCCATATGTATATCTTTTATGGGGTATCTTTGACTCATTTTTAAAATAATTTTTTGACTTTTTTTTTTTTGAGACGGAATCTTGCTCTGTCGCCCACGCTGGCGTGCGGAGGCACAATCTCAGCTCACTACAACCTCTGCCTTTCAGGCTGGAAGCTGGAACTACAGGCGCGCCACTGCACCAGGCCTTTTTGACCATTTTAGGTGGTTTTTAAGGTCTTTGACTCATTTTTAAATCAGGTTGTTTGTGTTCCTATTGAGTTTTAAACAGTTCTTTGTAAATTTTAGATAACAGTCTTTTATCAGATGTGTCCTTGCAAGTATTTTCTCCTAGTCTGTTGTTTGTCATTTCATTCTTTTGATCATCCATGTATTTTTCATCACATTTTGGATAATTTCTTATGTGCATATCGAAGAACAAGTATATAGATTAGTATATCAATTCTTGAAGATAGAAAAGATCTCGCAGAACTTAAAAAATTGACCTTCAACTCTGCCATATATCTAAGAGTCTAATGTTCTAGTTCACAGAAAATTATTACATAGAACATCTGCATATTGCCCTAACTCTTCTGTTAATATTCCCCATTCATAGATTTACCTTATAATTATGTGCATTAATATCTCCTCTATTAATTTTTTTTTTTTGAGATGGAGTCTCACTCTTTCACCCAGGCTAGAGTGTGCAGTGGCATGGTCTCGGCTCACTGCCAACCTCTACCACCTGGGTTCAAGCAATTCTCATGCCTCAGCATGAGAATCCCCAGTAGCTGGGATTACAGGCGTCCACCACCAAGCCTGGCTAATTTTTTGTATTTTTAGTAGAGATGGGGTTTTTCCATGTTGGCCAGGCTGTTCTCAACTCCTGACCTCAGGTGATCTGCCTGTCTTGGCCTCCCAAAGTGCTGGGATTACAGGCATGAGCCACCGCACATGGCCTATTAAATTTTCAATGAAGTTAAATCTCTCTCATACCATTTAGAATTAGAGGACTGTCAAATTTAAATAAATATAGTAACCTTTATTATATGATTATATGTCTTGTCATAGGTTATGTTTTCATATTATTTCATTATGTATGTGACAATAGGACTTCCAGATAATTCATAGGTTATAATTTCAAGAAGAAACTGAATTTTAGAGAATTTAAGTTATTAATTTGATAGCACGTAGATAATTAGAATCAGAGCTAGCACTATGGCCTGTATTATTAGCTTTCTTTTTCAGTAATATGCATATTTTTTCCACTGGGGGATTATTTTGGACCTAGGTAGAAAGTACACTTATGTGATCGTTGGAATCATGTAATGCATGTTCCAGATCAGTTACTTGTTCACTACAGAAAAAAAAAATCATAATATTTTTTATCCCAGAAGATAATTAGTGTGTTTTCTTCTTTGGGCATCCCTGTGGAATTCTAGAGCTCAAGGGCCTGGTATAAGTATTCAAATGCACAATATTCATAGCATACCTGAATTGAGTGAGCAGTTCATTTCCAAAGGTAAGAGAAAAGGAATCTGATCACTTGTAAAATATTAAGAAGCTCTCACCTTGAATTTAAGACTAAAATATATTCCTTACTATTTAAATATAAGAAAGAGGGTTCTATTTAATGTGAAGCTATATTACAAATTGAATCACATACTTTCCAAGGATCATAGGAGAGAATACATGTGTTGTTTTAGCAACAGTTTATAAAAATAATTGTATTACTTGTTATTGGATGGTATTTATTTTATAGAAATTTCAGAAGTTATGTAAGAATCATAGTAAAAGGATAGCCATAATTCATTTTTGATATAAATATGTCACAAAAATACACCCAAGGACTTCACAGGCATAATGACCAAATGATCATATAAATTGACACGTCTGATATTGGTTTTAAGTTAAAATCTGAAAAATAATAATGGTTAAAAAAACTGCACAGGCCAAAATGAACAAATTGGTGATATTTTTTTCAGGAAAGAAAAGTGAAACACAAAAGGAAAAATAAATGAAAAATGAACACCAAATTCTTTTGGTTTGCAAACAAGGCGCATCTATCTCCAGAATCAAATCTCTTGTATCCACCACCATTCTGTAAGTACTAATGCAACAGCAGGAGAATTGCCAAAAAAAAAAAAAAAAGGATTTGAAATGGTTTGGTCAGAAAGACTGTCTCAAATGATAAATTTTAATATAAGCCTGATATTGCATTTTCCAGTTATCTGGGCATATTTAAATATTAAATAACTTACATCCTGTTTTTCCCATTTAAATACAACCCAGTCTTATAATGTAGATATGATTGTTCCCATATTTAAAATGAGAAAAATAAAGTAATTCAATGGACTTTTTAGAAAACCTAGGAATAGCACTCAGTCTTTATGAGTTTTGAAACAATTTAATATTAAGAATAGATGGTAGTACATTTGATGGAAAATGAACAGGAAATTAAACTGATTAAATAGACTTTTTTTACACTTTAAGTTCTGGGGTACATGTGCAGAATGTGCAGTTTTGTTACATAGGTATACACGTGCCACGGTGGTTTGCTGCACGCATCAACCCGACACCTACATTAGGTATTTCTCGTAACGTTATCCCTCCCCTAGCCTCCCACCCTCCGACCGGCCCTGGCGTGTGATGTTCCCCTTCCTATGTCCATGTGTTCTCATTGTTCAACTCCCACTTACGTGTGAGAACATGCGGTGTTTGGTTTTCGGTTCTTGAGATAGTTTGCTGAGAATGATGGCTTCCAGCTTCATCCATGTTAAAAAGATAAATTTAGCGCATGATTGAATAAAATAATTTATTTAATTTATTTAATTACAGTAATGTATCCACTTGGACACAATTTTATCACCACCTATGCATTTGCTGACAAGGATTTCATCTTGCTTTTCCAAGAAACAAACATGAGGATATAATTGGATAAACTTAATTTTCACAGGCTGCTGCATTTAGTACATATAAACAATAGCTAAAATGTCAGGGTTGCCTTCAGATATGGATCTATACAAGCTTCAATTAAACAATTTTACTGAAGTCACCATGTTTATATTAATGAGCTTCACAGAAGAATTTGATGTGCAAGTCTTCCTATTTTTATTATTTTTAGCAATCTATCTATTCACTCTAATAGGCAATTTAGGGCTGGTTGTACTGGTCATTGGGGATTTCCGGCTTCACAGCCCAATGTACTATTTTCTTGGTGTTTTATCATTCTTGGATGCCTGCTATTCTACAGTTGTCACTCCAAAAATGTTGGTCAATTTCCTGGCAAAAAATAAATCTATTTCATTTCTTGGATGTGCAACACAGATGTTTCTTGCTTGTACTTTTGGAACCACAGAATGCTTTCTCTTGGCTGCAATGGCTTATGATCGCTATGTAGCCATCTACAACCCTCTCCTGTATTCAGTGAGCGTGTCACCCAGAGTCTATGTGCCACTCATCACTGCTTCCTATGTTGCTGGCATTTTACATGCTACTATACATACAGTGGCTACATTTAGCCTGTCCTTCTGTGGATCCAATGAAATTAGACATGTCTTTTGTAATATGCCTCCTTTCCTTGCTATTTCTTGTTCTGACACTCACGTAAACCAGCTTCTACTCTTCTACTTTGTGGGCTCTATTGAGATAGTCACTATCCTGATTGTCCTGATCTCCTATGGTTTTATTCTGTTGGCCATTCTGAAGATGCATTCTGCTGAAGGGAGGAGAAAAGTCTTCTCTACATGTGGAGCTCACCTAACTGGAGTGACAATTTATCATGGGACAATCCTCTTCATGTATGTGAGACCAAGTTCCAGCTACACTTCGGACAATGACATGATAGTGTCAATATTTTACACCATTGTGATTCCCATGCTGAATCCCATCATCTACAGTTTGCGGAACAAAGATGTAAAGGAGGCAATCAAAAGACTGCTTGTGAGAAATTGGTTCATAAATAAGTTACAGTTTTAAAATTGAGTAAAGTTGCAAATAATATTGGGTGTCAGTCCACATCTCTATGGTCAGAAAGTAGAGAAGAAAATGTGTTTCTTTTAGTTAACAGTGCTTGTAACTTCTAGAATATTTTCAAATAAAGCATCAATCAGCCTACTAATTCACCATTTTAGAAATATCAATATATTGTATCATGTATAAAATATGGCTTGTATTCATAGCCTATGACAATGTTTAAACTAACCTGCATTAAATATTCATTGATGTGCAAACATTGCTGTTTTTAGTTTTTGTATAACTTGATTTTCACTGGCTATGTTAATAATGATGTCCTCTGGATTCTATGGCTTCCTGTGTTCCTACATAACTCTATAATGGGTGCTAAAGTAAGTTTTCCCAGCACCATTTATTGAAGAGGCTCTCCTTTCCCCAATGTATTTTCTTGGCACCTTTGTTGAAAATGAGTTCCATAGTATAATCTGAAGTCAGATAATGTTATGTGGGTGGCAAGCCATCCAGGTGCCGAGGCAAGAGACCGAGGGCATGAGCTGTTCCAGTATAATAAAATATATAAAACAACAAGAGTTATACTAGATCTAGATCATAGACATGATTATATATGAATATCATTAATCGTTAGTTTGTAGCAATTACTCTTTATTCCAATATTATAATAATCCTCGCTCTATAATCATAACCTAGGAAAAAACAGGCCATACAGAGGTAGGAGCTGAGGGGACATAGTGAGAAGTGACCAGAAGGCAAGAGTGCGAGCCTTCTGTTATGCCTGGACAGGGCCACCAGAGGTCTCCTTGGTCTAGCGGTAATGCCAGCGTCTGGGAAGACGCCCGTTGCCATGCTGACCATGGTCTAGAGGTAGCCTCAGTGTCAAGGAAAAACACCCGCTACTTAGCTGACCAGGAAAGGGATTCTCCCTTTCCCCGGGGGAGTTTAGAGAAGACTCTACTCCTCCACCTCTTGTGGAGGGCCCGACATTAGTCAGGCCCGCCCACAGTTATCCGGAGGCCTAACCGTCTCCCTGTGATGCTGTGCTTCAGTGGTCACGCTCCTAGTCCGCCTTCATGTTCCACCCTGTACACCTGGCTCTGCCTTTTAGATAACAGTAGCAAAATTAGTGAAAGTACTAAAAGTCTCTGATATGCAGAAATAATGGTGCAAGCTGTCTCTCTCTCTCCCTCTCTCTCTCTGCCTTGGCTGCCAGGCAGGGAAGGGCCCCCTGTCCAGTGGACACGTAACCCACATGACCTTACCTACCATTAGAGATGACTCACACTCTTTACCCTGCCCCTTTTACTTTGTATCCAATAAGTAACAGCGCAGCCAGACATTCAGGGCCACTACCAGTCTCAGTGTCTTGGTGGTAGTGGTCCCCCAGGCCCAGCTGTCTTTTCTTTTATCTCTTTGTCTTGTGTCTTTATTTCTATGCTCTCTCATCTCTGCACACAAGGAGAAAACCCACCAACCCTGTGGGGCTGGACCCTACAATGTTATTTCTCCATTTTTTTTTCTCTTTGCTTATGATAGCTTTGGCTATTCTGGGTCTTTTGTGTTTTCATATAAATTTTAAGATTCTTATTTATTTTTGTAAAGAATGTATTTGTATTTTGATAGGAATTGCATTGAATCTATAGATTGCTTTTGGTAGCCCAGGCATTTTAACAATATTGATTTTACCAGTTCATGAACATGGAATATCTTTCCATTTTATGTGTCCTACTCAATTTCTTTCATCAACATTTTATAGTTTTTATGGTACAGATCTTTCACTTCTTTGGTTATTCGTAGGTATTTAACTTTATTTATGGATATTGTAGATTTTTAAATTTCTTTTTCAGATTGATTGCTATTTCCATCGTAAACCAAAGATAAAATTCAAACCCCCGCCTCCCACCCTTCCCCACAACCATCTGAATGGACTCCCTCCTCGGGCAGGGGACTCTAAAATTTAATGTGAAAGACCAGATTAGGCCATGACTGGAAGTAGGATCTGATGTGCCTCATTATAATCCTCCAGTGCTAGCATCAACACAGACCGTAAGTCTCATGAGAAACATTTACGATCTATTCTAAACTTGCTACTTGGAGGCTTCATCTGCATGATAAAACCTTGGTCTGCACAACCCCTTATCTTAATCCAGACATTTCTTTCTACAGAAAACAACTCTTTCAACCAATTGCCAATCAGAATCTACTCAAATCTACCACTCACCTGGAAGTCCCACCCCTCCCCACCTCCTGCTTCAAGTTGTCCCACCCTTCCAAATCAAACCAATGGAATTTTACATGCATTGATGGATTAAATTTCTAAAATTTGAATATGTCTTAGTGTAGGCTATCAGTCAAAATTATGGTTATTATTTAAGCTATTGTAGAACACAGAGGTAACCAAATTTTTTTGTCAGTTGTCTGTTACTATGACTATTTAAAGTCATTTCCATGATTAATTGTTTAATTCTGATGCAGTTTCTGAAAACCTCACAAGCACACAAAATCCTAGAATATAGTATCTTTTAGGAGGTTCATGAAAGGATAGAAAGGACCCTGAAAACCACTCACTCTCGAATAAATACAGCTTTCTGATAACTTTAGAATCATATCATTTGGACTGGGTGAGAATTTCCTCAACTTTAGTGAAAGGACTGACTGGTTTATAAAACTGCTAACCCAAGTAGAACAAAGAATAATTGAATAGCAAGAAAACACTTTGCCAGATTTTTATGCTACATCAGCCATTACTAAAATTGTTTAGATATACAGTTTGAATGAACTCCATGGTCTGAGTCAATTTACCTATGATAACCCATCAGTTATCAGTGCTATGCACCTAAATTGGAGAAACAACTGATATTCAAGAGGACACAAGTTCAATGTTAAGCCTGGACTTGTGGAGAACCAGGACAGCCACCTTGTCCTTCCTGAGTCCCTAAAGCTTTGTTGTTAAGAGTTCTGCATTCTGTGACTCATCATGCAAAAGATAAAATGATCCAAATTAAATATATATTGGTGTGGTGACTTCTAAATTGCTGAAATAGTTTATGACCAATGTTTGGTTTGTCAAACCCATATTCCTAGGAAAACAATCAAAGCTTCAGGTACATTTCACTACCTGATGGATCATTCAAACATTTATAGAGGGACTTCATACAATTGTCATTTTCAATGCATGGGTTTTGGTTGTATAAAAGTTTTCTCATACAAGAGGGCTGATGTTATAACAGTAGATTATTATGCTACAGTATATGTTCACCAGGTAAAGAAAGCTTTTTTATAGTTTGCTGACTGAGGACAATAAACCCCTTTACAATCTAGAACCCAAAGACTGGATCTTTTGAGAACAACAGAGAAATACTGCCCTTGTCATCCACACTGTAGCAAAACTTCAATACCTTGAATCTTGGGTTCAAAATCTCACAACTCAGAAGGGTCCGTCCACACAAGTGAAATTGTACACTTCCCTTTGGAACCCTTAAGGTAAAGGTAACCAGGGATGTTTCTCCACAGAAGAAGATAGCATCCTTGATGTGAACAGCTTTTTCCCAAGATCGCAGATGAAGATTTCTCTACTATCATGAGACTCTTATCTTTGAATCTTTTTTTCCCTTGCTTAAGTCTCTATGAACAATAGAAGTGAAATGGGAGTATGTTGTGTGCATTCATGGGGTATACTTTTATTTGTAAAGGATTTTGAAGCCAGCCTTATACATGGATAACCTAATACCTTGACAGATGGAAAATGAAGGCCAAAGGTAGATGAGAAATTTTAATGGTACATATGTGTTGCCTCATAATCAGTCAGAAACAGAACATTGGTTCACTCCTTTTAACCTACCTCATAGGTTAAAGAGAACATTAAAAGTAGGCCCTTTACTAGAATGGCATCATTTGTTAGGTCCTCTTTTTCCATGGTTTTAAGTAAAAGACGCAATGATTAGGAATGTATCCCTCATGATAGGCTCTATAGCAGATTCTATTGTATAGGTGATGAATATACAACAGACTTTAAATTCTCTTGTAAAAGTTATGCTAAATAATAGAATTGCTCTACATTACTTACTGGCTAAACAGAGAAGTATCTGTGTAGCTGCTGGCACTTGTGGACTATGGAGAAATATATCATATCAGGTTTTATAGAGGGGATTAACAAAGAGACTGCTTAGTAAAGTGAGTAGACTTTTTAGCTCATTCTTTTATCTTTTTGATTTTAGGTGGTTTGGTTTAGGGGGACCCTGGGTAAGGAGCGTACTCCAAACTCTTGGTATTATCCTCCTGATAATAGTAGTTTCCCTGGTGCACTGTATTATCTTAAAAATTTTAAATGTTTAAATGTTCTAAGGATGGAGCCATCCTTAGAATGTCAAATGGTGTCTCTTCAACTGGAAAGACAAGACCTGAAAGAAATGTGAGACCATATGGGCACCGTAACTTATGAAAGACATGATGAGACTGGAAACCCAAAATGATGGTAACTGAGAGTGGTGCTTAGGCCCTAAGTGTTTGTCACACTCTCACCTGAGAACCTGAACAAAAGTGGAAAATTTTTAAACAAAATTATGGGTGGTCATTGTTTTGGACTGAGCTCATGCACTAGGCCCCAACAGACCAGACTAAACCAAAGTGGAGTCACTCGTGCTAAATGTGACATAATTAAGCTAAGACTTTAAGGATACACTTAGATCCTAGAACACACCAGGTTTTGTTTTCTCTCCTGTAAAAAGGATGTTCCAGCATAAGGAGGTACCCTCTACTCTAACCCTTTCAAAAAAATGAATAAATAACCTGAAGTCCCTGTTCCCATCTTACAAAACCTACTGTTCTGCTATTTCCCAGTGGCTTTCAAGCCCAAATAAGTACCTTTATAATGGTGAAACTGACATCAATTACTAAATTTTTTGTCCACCTTTAAAAATTGAGAGATGACCAAAGAGAGAAATTATTAAATCAAGTTTAGCCTAAAGCTACCTCATTACATATTTTAACTTTGGCCAAAAGGTTTCTTTGTACACCACAAACTAGAACAAGTGGAGGTGTAAACAGACTGAACCTACACTTCTGCCAATCACCAAGTTTTGGCCAATCAAAAGGAGCCAATTGTTTGAACCATGTTCAAATATGGCAAACACCAAGGTGTAACCAATTCAGCTATCTCTGTACCTCACTTTTGTTTTCTGTATGTCATTTTTTTTTCTGTCCATAAATCTTCCACCATGTGGCTGCACTGGAATCTCTAAGCCTACTCTGGCTCCGGTGACTGACCAATTTGCTAATCATTCTTTGCTTAACAAAATTCCTTTAAATTTAATTTGGCTGAAGTTTTTCTTTTATCATGTGTCCTCCTCAATTTCTTTCATTTATGTTTTATAGTTTGTATGGTACAGCTCTTTCACTTCTTTGGTTAAGTTAATTCCTAAGTATTTAACTTTATTTGTAGATATTGCAGACTTTTTATTTTTACTTTTGAATTGATTGTTACTGACATTGTAATCCAAAACTGAAATTCAAATCCCCTTCCTCACCCCACAACCATCTGAATAGACTCCCTCCTAGGCCAGGGCACTCTAAAATTAACCTCAAAGACTGGATCAGGCCATGACTGTAAGTGAGGGTCCTATGTGCCTCACTATACTCCTCCAGTATTAACATCAACACAGACTGTAGGTCTGATAAGTAACATTTACAATCTGTTCTAAACCTGCTACCTGGAGGCTTCATCTGCATGATAAAACCTTGGTCTCCACAACTCCTTATCTTAAACCAGAAATTCCTTTCTATTGATAATAACTGTTTTAGACAATTGCCAATCAGAATATCTTTAAATCTATCTATGACCTTCCCCTTCTTCAAGTTGTTCCACTTTTCCACATTGAACCAATGTAAAAATATGATTGATGTATTGTATCCGTAAAATGTGTAAAACAAGTTTTACCCTGACCACATTGGGCATATGTCATAAGGACCTCCTGAGTCTGTGTCACAGAGGTATCCTGAACCTTGGCAAAATAAACTTTCTAAATTGACTGAGACCTGTCATCGATATTTTCAGTTTGCAGTGTATAGAAATGGTCAAAAGAAAGAGCCAAACTCCGTAAAATATTTGAAGAGATTTATTCAGGGCCAAATATGGGTGGCCATTGCCCATGACACAGCCCCCATGAGGTCCTGACAACACGTGCCCAAGGTGGTCAAGGCACAGCTTGGTTTTTATACAGTTTAGGGAGGCATGAAACATCAATCAAATACTTTTAAGAAATACATTGGTTTGGTCCAAAATGGTGGGACAAGTCAAACAGTGGGAGGCAGCGGGTTCCAGGCTATAGGTAAATTTAAACCTTTTCTGGGTGACAATTCGTTGAGTTTGTCTAAAGATCTGGAATCCATAGAAAGGAAATGTTCAGATTAAGATAAAAGATTATGGAGACCAAGGTTCTTTTGAAGTCTTATAGTGTCTGCCCTTAGAGACAATAGATGACAAATGTTTCCTATTTAGATCTTTAAAAGGTGCTAGACTTTTAATTTATCTCATTAGGATTGGGAGGGCCTGGAAGAAAAAACATATATCTATGTTAATAGAGATTCTTTACAGATGCAAATATTCCTTTAAGGACAGCTTTACAGGGCCTTTCAAGATATGGGAAAGACACATGTTTTGGGGTAAAATATTTTGATTTTCTTCCCTGTTTCATAATGTTATGCCAGAGTCAGGTTGGAAAGTAAGTTATGATACATAGGGTTAAATAAAACCCATCTGCTGAAAATCTATGGTTTCTAGGACATGACTACTGAGATCATTTAGATAAGAATGTGGACAAGATAAAACAATTAGAGCTTAGTCCTCAAAATGCTACTAATTTTTTATGTTGATTTTGTATCCTGCAACTTTATTGAATTTGTTATCAGCTTTTTAATTAGTTTTCTGGTGGAGACTCTAGGTTTTTTCAAATATAAGGTCATATCGTCTGCAAATAAGAATAATTTGACTCCTTTCTTTTCAATTTAAAACCTCTTTATTTCTTTCTATTGTCTGATTTCTCCAGTTAGGACTTCCGGTACTATTTCAAATAATAATGTTGAACATGGGCATTCTTGTCGTGTTCTAGATCTTAGAGGAAAGGCATTCAGTTTTTTTTGCCATTCAGTATGTTACTAGTTGTGGGTCTGACATACATGGCTTTTATTATGTAGAGTTATGTTCCTCTTATACTCAGTTTTTGGAGGGTTTTTGTCATGAAGGGATGTTGAATTTTATCAAATCCTTTTTCAGTATCAATTGAAATGTTCATGTTTTTGGTCCTTCATTCCGTCGATATCACGTATCACTTTGATTGATTTGTGTATATCAAAAAATACTTGCATCCCTGGGATAATTCCCACTTCAACATAATCAATGACATTTTTAAACCGTTGTTGAAATGCTTTGCTAGTATTTTGTTGAGAATTTTTGTATTGTATTGATGTTCATCAGGGATTTGACCTATAGCTTCTTTTTTGTTTGTTTGTTTGTTTGTTTCAATGGGTCTGTCTGGTTTTGGTATACTGGACTTGTAGAATGAGTTTGGAAGTACCCATCCTCTAGTTTTTGGAATAGTTAAGTAGGATTGGTATTAGTTCTTCTTTAAACATTTTGGTAAATGTAAAATTTATGACAAATATAGCAAAATGAATGGGAGAGATCTGACTTTATACTACTCTAAAGGTCTTATGTGAAAAGCTGAGATATAGATTATTTTAGGTAAACTATAATACATAAAACATGTTTTTATAATCCAGGGTCAACACCAAGAAGACAGAAGATAAATATAACCAATATCAGGAATGAAATAAAGTATTTTACTCTGGTCCCCACAAATACGAAAAGGAAAATAAGAACATTATAAACAACATTTTGCTAATAAAATTGACAATTAAATGAAAAATACAATCCTGTAAAGAAGCTTACATCAGAATAAATGGGTAACCAGGGTAGTCCTATGTCAACTTAATAAATTGAATATGTTCTAAAAACCATCCATATGAACACAACGTTTGGAATTGCCTTCCTAGTGTCAAAAAATCTCACCTTTCTCTCAGACTAGAATGTGGGCAAAGTACTAGATTAACTCTCTTCAACAACATAGAAGAAGACATCAGGGAGATAATAGAGCAACAACATAGAAGAACCTGTGTCCTAAGATTGTCTTGTGAAAAACAGCTCCCCACAAAGTCTAGTCAGGTCAAGAGTAATAAGAATAAAACAAAGAACACTCTGCAGGTTATATTTAAGGATACTTTGTTGTTGTTGGGTCTCTCTGTTTCTGAATCCTTTTTTTTTTTTTAAACATCAGAAAAGCCTGTATCCTGATTAAATACAAATTCTCTTCCCAGCATCATCCTGTCATCTGATAAACTGTTCTTTCCTTTATTGAGTGCTTTTTCTGTAAATAGGACTGTACCTATACATCTGAGATTTAGCTAGTACTGCCAAAATCACACTCTCCTCTACCAACAGCCCTAGAGAATGTTTATCAGCAGCATATCCCTTTTAATAACCTCTATTTATTTATAATAAATTATTAATTAAATTTATTATATAATTAAAATATATAAATTAAATAAAAACCTCTATTATATATAAATAACCAGCCTTTAATAGGGTGTAAGGGATTTTTTTTTGTTAAGAAAAGAATCCAAAATGCCCATCAACCAATGAGTGGATAAAATATTGCTCTATGTATATATATTCCATATATATGGATATATGATGGAATACTACTCAGCCATAAAAAGGAATGAATTAATGGCTTTAACAACAATCTGGATGGAACTGGAGACTATTATTCTAAGTGAAGTAACTCAGGAATGGAAAATCAAACATTGTATGTTCTCACTCATAAGTGGGAGCTAAGCTATGCAGATGCAAAGGCATAAGAATGACACAATGGACTTTGGGGACTTGAGGGAGAGGGTAAGAGGGGGGTAAGGGATAAAAGACTACAAATTGTGTTCAGTGTATACTCTTCTGGAGATGGGTGTACCAAAATCTCACAAAACACCACTAAAAAGCTTGCTCATGTAACCAAATACCACCTGTTCCCCAAAAAATGTGTGGAAATAAAAAAATTTTAAAAAATCATGCAGTTATCACTGGGAAGGAAGTTTCAGGAAGAAGAGAAAACAGAAAACTTCAGGCAGTGTTAGTAATACTATTTACAGAGAAGAGCTGGGAGATAATGGAATAGAGACAAAGTAAGTGTGACAGGTGGAATAATAAGAAATGAGTTCATAGATTCAAGAATTGAGGACATCATTTTCAACCAATGAACACTTATAAAGTTCTTGGTTTTTATTTTTAGTGTGAGGAAATACTGTATAGGGTTTGTGAAGAGAAATGATATAATCCAACCTACTATTTAACAGTATAACTCTGGCTCCTACATAGAGATTCAACTCAAGAGGAATAAGAATAAAATTACATGCATGCTACCACACTACAGCAATAATTCTGAAACTAAAAAGACAGTTATCCGGGCCAGGATGGTAGCAAAAAATGTGTTCAGACACCAAACGTATTCCATATTTAGAAGAACTTTAATATACTAATGGAATGGAAGTAAAGTGTATTTAATAAAAATAAAATTCCAAGATAATTCTTTTTTTTTTCGGGGGGGAGAGAGCATGTTTTCTTGGTATTGCATTAAATGTCTATGAGCTGATGATACAAAAGAAAAGCAAACACTTACAAGGACATGGGTATAGATTCTTACTAATTGATGAAAACCATTCAAACTGCAAACACAGTTTGCAAATAATAATTGCAAAAGTCTGAGACAAACACTTTCCGAGATGTGAGTGTATCAATAGGATTCTGATGTTACCAGGACTACTTTGATATTCCTTTGCATTTGTTTTCTGCATTAACCTGAAATTCCCCCATGGAAGTTGCTGGAACCACTGACTATCCCGTCCTCTCTAGAACTTCAGTTTAAATAATCAGAAGTCCATTTGCTTCCCAGGCTGCACTTCTGCTTATTGTGCAACTTTCAAAGGGCAAAGTGTCCTTTTCTGAATATTTGATTGAATGCCCAGAATTTAAAAGGATTTCTCCACCTCTCTTACTTGTGGCTGAGAAAGCCGTCACTCGCAGACAGTTCTCCCTAAGATGTGTGTCTATATCTGAAACAGTTACAGGAAGCCTCTCCTGGCCACATAGAGTTGAAAGAAATAGTTAGGCTTGTAAGAAAAGTTATTGAAAGGTGACAAGAATTACATAATAATATGAGCTGAGTGTCCAAATGTGTCCTCAGGAGAGGAGGGCACTGTCCTCACTTCAAGCCAAGTAAAGGCCCCAGACCCACCCATTGCTGGCTTGAATGCTCTGTTTCAGCTTAAGCTAAAGCCTATATTTACCCAGTTCTGGAGCTCCTCTGTGTTTTATTTATTTTTTAAAAATTCTTAATTTGACTTTTTTTGTGAGTACATAATAGATACATATTTATAGAGTATATGAGGTAATTTGATGCAGGAAGACAATGCATATAATCACATTACTTCAATATAATTCTTAAACCTTTGCTTGAACAAGTAAAGGGTGGTTTTCCATTAATGTGTGATTAAAATTTAGATATTGTTAGTACTGACCTGGCAGTTAAATTATAATGATAAAGTATGTTAATTATATATGTAAAGCCCATTGAATATTGTCTGAACAGTGCTCAGAAAAAACTATATTATTACTATTTTCATCTAGCCATCATTATTTGAAAGAAAAAATAGCTGTTCATATTTTGCTATGCTGAATTACAGGGTTTTTTTGTATTTATGTTATATGGCATTTTGGCATGACACTATGAATCAGAGGACTATGCCTTAAATTAGACAATATCTTACATAAAATATAGTTTACATCACTATAATAGCAAAAGTATAGGTCAAATGTGAACAGTCTAAATCTTTCATATTGCACATAGATTATTGTATACTTTTCTACAACATTATGTGAATACATTTTAGCTTATACAATGAAGAGGACAAGGTAGTCCTAATTAAAATAGAATTTAAGCAATTTCTCAGCATAAGTGTTGTCTACAAAGTGATAGATTCTGTTGGCCATCTTTGTAACTCAAATTGACAGGATCCATTTTCTAAATCATAGAAGTAGACATAAATGAAAGCAACATAAAACCATAGCTTATAAAAATGACTAGAAAAATGGAAAGAGCCTATAAATACATGAAATTATATCATGCATTTATAAGATGAGAATGAGCCAAAAAACATATTATTAAACAATAAATCCCTACTACATACTTGTTTCTAATTGCAAACGAAAACAAATAGGGGAAACTATAAATATATATTCTGGACAACATGGATATCAAAGCAAAAATTAGATCATAATAATTTTATATAGCATTAGTATTTGATAAGGCAAAGTTTTGAAATAAATTAAGAAAGTAGAGGAAATAATATATATTTAAAAGATCTGAATAAATTAGTTGACAGTTTGAATTACTGAAAAAATATTAAAATATTAACTCAAAATGGAGGTTACATTCTATTTTAAACATTCATAAAGCACTTAAAAAACAGAGGACAATTTTACAAAGAAAACAAATTTCAAAAGGTAAAAAACAATTGCTTGAATGAAAACAATCTAGTAACTGTTACAAAAATTTAAATAAAAAATCAAATACTTGGAAAATGGAAAATAGCTTCTAAAATAACCTTTAAATAGCACAGAAAAACAATACTGTGATTCCAGAACATGTAAAAGAAAAATTTAAAAATAAAAGACATTTTATCACTCTACCTGACTAAAGTTTATGAGATGTCACAACATCTGAATTCATCGTCAATTCTTTGCTTTACAACTTTTCTCTATTAAGAAATGTAAAAATCAATGAATAAAGCATTTAATTCAAGGATTTATTTTTAAAACTAAAACAAATTTGTAGACATCAGGAGCAAGGCAATGATTTTTAAAAACACAGAATTTTAACAAAGAAACAGTTTGACACTTTACAGAAGTCAAGTTTTCAAATGTTTAGCACACAAAAGAGATATCACTACATGTAGATTTTTAATGTGGTGAGTTAATATTTCAAGTCCAAAACATTGTGAAATGAGTCTTGATTTTGCCCATGTACCAAGAAAAAATTTATATTATAGTTGTCAATGACAAAGAGATTATCCAATGTTAAACTTGTAAATGGATACAGAAAGCTGAAAATCAGTACACAGAAAGTGATAGTTTATATATGTTATACACATGCACATATTCAAAACTATTGATCTAGAAGAACATGCACAAAACTCGATATTTGTTTTTCTTAAACTGAAAACAAGTTTATTAGAAAAATAAAGAAAGAAAAGAATGGCTATGCCATAAGCAAAACAGCCAAAACTCAATATTTTGAGGGTTTCTATTTTCCTTAATATTTTATAATATTTTTCGAATTTTCTCTAACAATATATGCTATTTTATTATAACTTAATTTTATCAAAATATTTTATTTCCTAAAGTCCAAATTGTGAACTACTGATATTATCTTTTTTTTTCCTTTTTAGTTGCTTGTGTGTCTGTAAATTAAATTAACCAAAAGTAATTTGTAAAACACAAGTGAATATCCTTCACAAAAGGCATTGCGCTGGAATGCAAGTCTTCTAATGAGAATAGGCAGCATTGATTATTGTCACCTTAAATACTTTACAACTACTCTCTGATCAAATTTGGAGTTATTATTTATCTTGTGCCTTAAGGAAAGAGAGTTTTAAATTTTAGGTAACATATTCTGGGTTGTATAGCTGAAAATGTAGCATATTTAGAATCTAACTCTTGGAAAACTTTATTTCAAAATAGTACTCATAAAGACTCTGCTATAATTCTTCCCCATATAATAAATGAAATAGCTTCTGAGACTGTTATCATTGTGCCCTAAATCGTTGTTTTCCATAATAAATTTACCTACAACTGAAGTATGCATAGGAATTTGTGTAATATAATTTTAAAGGATAACAATATTTTCTTATTTTCCACGTCAGTTGCTTCTAAAAACATATATTTAGACTGTAAATATGACACACATATTATTATTTTTTGTTTTGTTTTGTTTTGTTCTGTTTTGTTTTGAGACGGAGTTTCGCTCTTGTTGCCCAGGCTGGAGTCCAATGGCACGATCTCGGCTCACTGCAACCTCTGCCTCCCAGATTGAAGTGATTCTCCTACCTCAGCCTCCCAAGTAGCTGGGATTACAGGCATGCACCACCACACCCAGCTAATTTTTTGTATTTTTACTACAGACGGCATTTCATCATGGCTAGGCTGGTCTTGAACTTCTGACCTCATGTGATCCACCCACCTCGGCCTCCCAGGGTGCTGGGATTATAGGCATGAGCCACCGTGCCCGGTCAACACATATTATGATTTCTAATTGCAATCTGGATTTCTGAAAACATACACCTTGAAATGTTCAAGATCATGTTTAGTCAAGCAAAGGTTAGCACAACAAAAATGCAAACATGAAGGATTCAATTGTTTTTATAGGGAGACCAAGGAAATACCAAATAGAAAAGAAAGAAAAGATGAGTTTAAATGTTCAGCATTCCTGCTATTTTAATTACCTGGAGTCCTGTCTTCTCTGCATGACTCTAATGAGAGCATTTTTAACTTCTTTGTTTCTAAGACTATAAATGAGTGGATTCAGCATGGGAATCACAATAGTATAAAAAACAGAAGCCACTTGATCCCTTCCCAAAGAATAAGACTTTCTTGCTTTTAAATAAGTAAAAATCATAGTTCCATAAAAGATGGTGACTCCCAAGAGATGAGAGGCACAAGTAGACAAAGCTTTCTGCTTTCCTGAAGTGGAATTAATTTTCAGGATGGTAGAGAGAATGGACACATAGGATGCAGATATTGTGATAAGGGACACCATCAGGGTGGAACCAGCTAAAATGTATATCATGATTTCAATGTCGTTATGTGTCCGTGCAGGACAGAGCTAAAATTGGAGACGTGTCGCAGAAAAAGTGACGGACTACATTTGAGTCGCAGAAATGCAGTCTGCTCATCCAAACCACATTGACAAAGGAGTTGATAAAGCTAATCACATAGGGCCCAGTGACAAGAGCGCGACACAGCCTTTTGGACATAATAACTGGGTAACGTAGAGGACTGCAGATAGCTACATAGCGATCATAGGCCATTGATGAGAGAAGAAAACATTCAGCAGCTCCCAAGAAGACAAAAAAGAACATCTGGGCAAAGCAGCCCATGAAGGAAATATAGTTGGAAGTCAGTAAGTTCGCTAAGGTTTTAGGTGTGATGACAGTTGAGTAACTGAGGTCAATAAATGACAAGTGAGTAAGGAAAAAATACATGGGAGTGTGAAGCTGGAGGTCCAGGCGGATTATCAATATCATCCCCACATTCCCCAGCATAGTAATTAGGTATATCAGGAGAAATAGCATAAAGAGGGCCATCTGGACCTCTTCAGAATCTGACGGTCCCATAAGGATGAAGTCAGGCACATTTGTGTTATTTCTTCTACCCATGATGTTCAATTGCTTTAAACTGCTGAGAAATCAAAGTTGATACTTAACAGGAATGACTTCAAAAGGTTTCTGATTATACAATAACCTAGATTTAATTCATTTAGTGTTTCTATAAATTGCTAATACATTTATAGAATGTGACCTTAAAACGGAATTAAATTGCCAATGTAGATAAAAGTGTAAATTAACATTTAGATGTGATATAAAAAATGTAACATATTGCATAATTAGAATGAACCTGACCTTGTTCTGAATGCCTTCCTTTATTAATACATTTAATCCACAAGAAAATACTATGCCATAGATACTACTATTATCCACATATTTTAGATGAGAAAAAAAGAGTATGGAAGGTTTGAGTAACTTATCCAAAGTCAGAACAATTAAATGTTGACACTGATTCTGCCAACATATGTTGACTTCAGAGAGAAGGCTTATAATACTATACTCCTGTTTATAAATAATTTCAGAAAACTTGAGAAAGAGCTAAACATGTAATAAACAATGAGAGGAAACAGTTTTTAATAGATTATTTACTGCCCCTTTGTTTCTAATATTATTTAATGGTAATTTTAAATAAATTTCACCCTTAAGGATTTTAGCAGGATACATTAAAATTATAGACCATATATAAGTATTAATTTATACAAATATGATGTTTTAGTAACTTAACCAATCAAAATCAAATTTCTTCCAAAAATTATACGATCAAAATATGTACTTTGCTTGTAGACTCTGATTCCATCAACTCTACATATCTCTTTTCACAAACCCGGACATTACTCAGGGTAAGGACTAGATGACATGTATATGTATATTCTTATGATAAAGTCCTGAATTAATTTCATCTGAAATAAAATCTTCCAATTTTGAGAATAATACTTACCGTGTCTGAGCCAAAGTTGGTGAAAACGCTTTCTTCTCATATTATCTGTCTAGAAATTTGTCAACCTCAATTTTTCTTATAAATAAAATATGAAAAGCATTTAAGGAGATAAAATTTTCTCTGATATAATATTTGTTTTCCTTGAGATAAGTTGTTTTTACATTTTTGTGCATTCATTTTGTTTTATTCTGTGTCAAAAAACCAACCTAGAAATTTCGTTTAGGTTCTGGTCAAATGGAAAGATTACCAGGAAGTTGTGTGTCAAAAGAACACTGGGAATCTCTGTGACTATAGGTAGATTATTCTTTACCTCTCGCTCTGATAATTCCAGAGTACCTCATATATGAGGGGCTGATGATAATGCACCTTTTGGTAGTCGCTGTGGACCAATTACCAATGAAGAATTGCTTGGTATGTTTCCAAGGATAAAGGTGCAAGGAATAAAACAGCCATGATAGATTTTGAGCAAAGGTTTTCCTTTTTACCTTACAAGCCACACAAATGAAGGAAATTATGGATTGGTCTTTTCTTGTGATGTTTTCAATATTTTACTGGGATGGTGGAGAAGCCATTTCCAGAAAAATACTTAATTATTCTCTGACTGACACCATCAAAGATGGAATAACACATTTTTTTCAATTAAAATTTTGTATATTTAAATGTATGATACTATCATAGAAGTAAACATGTTAATTAGAAAAGAATCGGCCGGGCGCGGAGGCTCACGCCTGTAATCCCAGCACTTTGGGAGGCCAAGGCGGGCGGATCACGAGTTCAGGAGATCGAGACCATCCTGGCTAATACGGTGAAACCCCGTCTCTACTAAAAATACAAAAAATTAGTTGGGCACGGTGGTGGGCGCCTGTATTCCCAGCTACTCGGGAGGCTGAGGCAGGAGAATGGCGTGAACCCAGGAGGCAGAGCTTGCAGTGAGCCGAGACAGTGCCACTGCAGTCCGGCCTGGGCAAAAGAGCAATACTCTGTCTCAAAAAAAAAAAAAAAAGAAAAAGAAAAGAATCAGAATATAACAAAATTCAAAAAAGAAAATGAAAATAATTCTAAACTGTTAACATTTTGTAAACAGTATAAATTTTACTAATTATTTTCTTTTGTGCACTTAATTCCTATATGTACATGTATGTATAGGTTGCATAATAATACTATATATTCAATGTATTTTCATCATTTGATAACCAAAATTTTTTGCTATGCCATGAACTATGTTATATTAACCTTTTATAAACCCTACAATTCTATGGTTCAGGTTTTGGCTAATGCCCCGGGGAAAACTTACTAAGTTAACTAACTGTTTACCAGCTGATAAATAGACATTTTGAAGCATTACCAAAAAAGTGATGCAGGTGATTTATTCTGGTTTGGCAGTGTCACCTAATTCATCTACATGAAATATTTGTGCAATATGTTTTGCTATTTTCATGTACTTTTTAAATTTTTATGAAATAAAAGTGAGAGCAGAAAGACAAAATCAGCCCTGAGACCAATAAACATTTTATAATGAATTTAGTTGCTTAAAACTTACTTCCTCCATATATAATCAGGTCAAATTTTTTCTTAAATATGGGTTAAAAGTATATAAAAATTGAGCTGAACTATTGTACAGAGAACTATTTGCCCAAGATGGGGAAGCAAAGGAAGAGCCTGGAAGAAAATACAGTGTGAATCAGGGTAAAATATTAATGTGGTTTTGTGTTAAGTCATGATAATAAAATCAATTTTCATGTAAATTTAAAAGTGAGTCTAGAAGGAAGCATGCCTGTAATCTAGAATTTCAGGAGATAATTTGTTGGTATGTATAAAGCAGCTACTTTTGTATGTATTTATTGTACATTTGATGAGTTTTTGGAAGAGCAATTCTGTTCATCAGAAATTTAGTGATCCTGAGATAGGCTAATGTGGAGATTAAAAAGCCAGAATCACACCCTTTGACAATAGGTATCATTAGGGTTTAAGCCAAATAAGAGGCAAAAAGTGACTTTTTACGTCAAGGCCACCTCAATAGACTTGGTGATTGCAAAGTTGCCATGAACAAGGGGTTTTCTTGCTCATGTTTTTTTCTAACGTTAAAAACTATTTTGTTCAGGTTCAGAGTTGTTTATAATGGCAAGAAAATTATTTTACCATTTACTATGTAATGGCAAAAGCCTAATTCTGATCAGAGATTTTAAATCTCTCAATTTAAATGATATATAGTGTAATGCTCTAGGTAATTATATTTTATTTTTGTTGTTATTTATTTATTTAGAGACAGAGTCTCGCTTTGTTGCCCAGGCTGGAGTGCAGTTGTGCTATCTTGACTCATTGCAACGTCCACCTCCTGGGCTCAAGCGATGCTCCTGCCTCAGCCTCCCAAGTATCTGGGACTACAGGTGCTCGCTACCAGGCTGGGCTTAATTTTTGTAGAGACAGGGTCTCCCTAAGTTGCAAAGGCTTGTCCCGAACTCCTGGGCTCAAGCGCTGTTCCTGCCTTGGCCTCTCAAAGTTCTGGGATTACAGGTGTGAACCACTGTGCCTGGCCTTAAGTCATTATGTTTTACACCATGTTACTTATGCCCCTTCTATTCTCTCTCTCTCAATCTCTCTCTCTCTCTTCTGGATTATGTTTACTATTGTTTTCTTTGTCTTTCATCTTTGACTCAATAAAAAAAATTGACCTTTTTTTGATAAATTTTGTTCAAAAACTTACTAACTTGCTTATTCATTAGTTATTTTAGTTATTTGTGTTTTACTATTTTATTTCCCCTACTTTATCAGGTTGCATACTTTGGCTAGGTATTGAAAATACCTAGTAAAAGTATTTTCTTATGGTTACCTGTTTAATAATACCACCATTTAATATTTGCATTATTCATCTGGGTGTCACTTTTCACTTATATATAGTGATCTGAATTATTCCTATTGTAGCATATTATGAAAATAGTGTAAAGTTAATTTTTTTATTTCTTATTTGACTAAGATTAACCTCAGTTATGCTTAGTCATTAAGTTATTAAAATCTTAATAAAATTATAATTCTAATTTTTTAAAATTTTGAGTTAAAATTATTTTTATCTTACAAATATTGATTGATTTTTATTTATTTATTTTTAGAGATGGAGTGTCACTCTATTGCCCAGACTGAAGTGCAGTGGTATGATCTTGGCTCACTGCAGCCTCTGCCTCTGGGTTCAAGCGATTCTTCTGCTTCAGCCTCCCTAATAGCTAGGACTACAGGTGTGTGCCACCACATCTGGCTACTTTTTATATATTTTTGGTAGAGACTGGTTTTCACAATGTTGGCCAGGCCGGTACTGATAAAACTTTTTCAATGGTTATCTTCTGACAACACCTGGGAGAGTTCATTAAATCAGGTTTAAGTCTCTTTTCAAGGAAAGCACCACCTCTCCCACCCCACACACATGAACAATACACACACATTTTCTTCCTTTAATGCTATAGAATTAACAAAGTTTTTCCGTTTGATTTGGAGATGCAAGAGTCACTGTATATATCCAAAATATTCTAGGAATTATGCTACCACTAATGAGACATCTATAGTTAATGATAAATTAAACTCTCCTTTTTTAATAGAAAATATATGCCATAAACAGAGCACTTTTCTGTGTAATCTAAAATTGTGTTCATACATATATGATGAAGAACTCATCTGTAAGGGGCAAATGACTCCATAGTATCAAGAGATTTCTCTATACTGCCTGGTATCTGTTGTTCCATTAGTGATTGCACTGAAATTATTTCAATCTTTCATTTTTCATTGTGGCTAATATTTGCTTTGTTATTTTTATTTTTTGTTTGTTTGTTTAGTTCTGTACTCTTTGCTTTCAGGTGATCAGCTGTCATTTAATATTTTTAGTAAAATGTAACTGTTCTTATTCCTCCATCTTCCATTTTTCTACTCTCAAGTTGCCAATAGCTGAGAAAACAGAATGTCAAATTATATTGTCAATTTAATTTGTTTTTTTTTAGTTTTTAAAACATTTTTTAGTTTTTTATGGGTCCATAGTAAATGTGTATATTTATGGGGTACATGCGATGTTCTGAAACAGGCATGCAATGTGAAATAAGCACATCTTGGAAAATGGTTTATCCTTCTTCTAAGCCTTTATCCATTGAGTTATTATGTTGGTGCAAAAGTAATGGCGGTTTTTGCCGTTTGTTTTATGTTTGTCTTGTTTTGTTTTAATAACAAAAACTGCCATTACTTTTGCACCAGTCTAATACAAACAATGCAGTTACGTGATATAAGCCAGGCACAGAATGACAAAAATTGCATGTTCTCAATGTAATAATTTTGAACCTGTTTCAGTGAGATGGCATACTCACATATGAATGTTCAGATGCCTCTTATTTCCTTGTACATGTCTATGTCTGAATAATTTATATTCTGAATTGACCTCCAAATACAGGGTGTTAGTGGTCCATATAATGAAATAATAATTAAACTTACAAACTGCAAGTCTCTAAGTTCTCATTTAGTTTGTGTTATGCTTTTTGATGTTACTCTGCTATTTTCCTAGTTGTTGGCATAATTGAATTACTGAAGCCATCCACGTTTGTTTTAATTATAACATACATAAATTTGTCATGGAAAAAGTTTTCTATGTATGACTCTCAAAGAGCATTTTTTACATCGTTGTTCCTCAGACTCTAGATGAGTGGATTCAACATGGGAATGACAGTCATATAGAATACAAATGCCAACTGTGCGTGGATCAGGGATGATGTTTTAACCGGTTGCAAATAGGTGAAAATCAGGGACCCATAGAAGATAGTTAACCCATAAGGTGGAATGCGCAGGTGGAGAAGGCCTTCTGCCATCCTGCTGCCGACTGGTTCTTCAGGATGGCTGAGATGATGGCGATATAAGTGACTGTGATGATAAGGAGAGAGCTAAGAAGAGTGAATCCAGCTAAGGCAAAGCTCACCATTTCTGTGCTGAATGCATCTACACAGGACAGTGCTAAAAGAGCTGTGGTGTCACAGAAAAAAAAATTGATGCTGGAATCACAGAACAAAACCACTTATCACACAGACAGATACCAGAGAATTTGTGAAACCTATTGTGTATGACATTACTCCCAGCCAGTTGCACACTTTCTAAGAAATGACTACTGAATGAGGGATTCCAGATTGCTACATAGCAATCATAGGCCATTGATCCCAGCAGGAAACACTCAGTACACACCAATCCAACAAAAAAGTACATTTGAACAAAGCAGCCAACAAAGGAGATGGATCTCTGATTGGATTGGAAATTCGCCAATGTCTTAGGTGTTATGGAAGAGGAGTGAAATATGTCAATGAATGCTAAATTGCTGAGGAAAAAGTACATAGGGGTGTGAAGCTGAGAATCCATTCTGATTAACATGATCAGTCCCAGGTTTCCCAAAATAGTGAATAGATAAATGATGAGAAACATCAAGAAAAGACTGACTCGTAATTCAGGGTGATTTGCATATCCAGAGAGGACGAAGACAGTCACCTCAGTGAAATTGTTGCCAGCTGTTTATATCAACTCAGGCCTTTGACTTACCTGCTGAATAACAATAAGGAAAGTTAGAGAAGGATTCAAATCTAAAGGCCCTATAATCAAATTTGACTCAGACTCCAACTATGAAAGAGTTACAAATGGAAAGGAAAATTTAGTGATTTCAAGTTAGGGATTTATGCATAATTTTTTTATTTTTTACAAACTGACAGACATTAATTAAAACAAAGTTCACAATTTTTTGGACTAAAAAACATGTGTCTGGAAGGATGTCTAGGATGAAAGATTCCTCCTGAGATGTACCGTTCTCTGCCCCAGTCCAACATCGGGTCTTGCAATTTAATGAAAATAACTGTATCTAATGAATATTCCAATTTATCTAATGAAATTAATTTTATCTAATGAATACAGTAATTTATCTAATGAAATTAATTTTAGCTAACAAATATAGCAATTTAATGAAATTAATTGGTGATTTATCTAATGAAATTAATTGTATGATACTCAGCAATTTATCTAATGAAATTAATTATATGATACTCTTAGAAAAAATAAAAAACCCATTTAGAAAAGGAAGTTCTACAATTTGTGAACTTAATAATTCCTTTTTGTTGCAGTCTTATTTTCTTAACATCTAACTACTTCACAGGATTATTTTAGGAGCTTAATAAAATCTTAGGTGGACATAGCTAATATTTCCTTGGACTCTGTAAAGCTTTTTAGATTTTGTTAAGAAAAAAATAGAAAAGACAAAACTAGACGCATCCCGCTCACTTGACATGTTAATGCTAAAACTTCTTATACTTTTTTCTCCTATCATGTATTCTTTCTGTCTTTGGGTGAGGTGAGACCAAATGTCTTGCTCGTCATGAAGGGCATTTTTCTTAAAGCCTGATGGAAGACGCAGACATTAAAAAATAAAAAGTTTCTCAATGTGAGAAACATGCAAATAATAATCACAGGCTGGCAGACATGCAAATTTTAGGGGAAAAAAGGTAATAAAATTAGATATGCCTGGGATTCAATAATCCAAACGAAACATCCTTTTTTTCAGTTATCTTCCATTTATTTTCAGGTTTGTTATATTTGCCTCATCTATAATTCTGAATCCCATGAATTGTCAACATAATGACTTGGATCTGTTGTTGTTGTTACTGTAGTTATTTAGCACAGAGCTCTATTTCCTATATAATGGACCCTAGATATTATGATGTTGATGAAAAATATTGGTGGTTTTGATGATAATGCTGGGTATTATATATATTATCTTCCATTGATAGGATAGAAATAAGAGCCAAATTAACTTGTTAACTTGTTTTTGTGTGCATTCTTGAGAATTGAAAGTTTATATTTTTTGTTCAAGTCTAGATTCTTATTTAGAATTAGTTTTGATCTTAGCATATTTCTAAAGCAATCCCATGACAAAATATTTTCTTCTGAAATCTCATACGTTAAGCAGTATTCTTATACCTGCAACTCTTCCTCAAACACTTAAACTCACCTAATAAAGAGGTTAGACAATTATCATCTTTAATCTCTTGAGATTCGTATCTTAATTGTAC
The DNA here is from genome assembly GCF_029289425.2 of Pan paniscus. Taxonomy (NCBI): domain Eukaryota; kingdom Metazoa; phylum Chordata; class Mammalia; order Primates; family Hominidae; genus Pan; species Pan paniscus. The sequence goes on from NC_073258.2 coordinate 57,453,657, forward strand.
TCGAGGATCTCTTCTTAATTTGTCTGGGGTATGTCTCCAATAGAAGTCTTTGGAAATGTATAATCTTTATTTTTGTGTATTCAGTTAAATAACAGCAGATATTATTTAAAAATTCAATTGATGTAGCTTTAAAAATCATGTTATTTACATGTTATTGGTAGATGTATACATGAAACATTTATGAAAAGTTAAATCTTTATGAAAATAAAGGTGACATATGATGTTAGGGTATCTCAGATAACCACTGTTTCCCAGATAACCCTCTTATGCAACAGAAGTAAGCTTTCCTACTCATTGACTTAATACTGTTAATATGTGTTGAAATTACATTACCATCCATGTCAACAATCATAGATGTGTTTACTTTCAACACAGGCAGTTATTTTTAATTGTGCTTAATGGTATATACATAATATCGTTGGCTGATAATAAGTATGCCATCTAAGAAAATGAACAAGAAACCTACGGTACAAATCAAACTCATGCTTTCCATTTAATGATCAATTTATGAGTAAATACAATATTTCTCACAATTGTATTCATATTATTATCATTTATTTTTGTTTGTTTGTTTCAGAGCAGCTTCCTAGCCTACACTACTATACAGATTCTGGTTTATTAGGTTTGGTATTGACCCATAAAATTAAATTTTTAAAAATGCCCCACGTTACATGGATTATACTTGGGCAACCACTAGCTTGGAAGGATCTCTCAGACTTGTCTAATTAAATTATTTTCTGCTGTGATTGTTACATTCTCCTTATTTCTTGTTTTTAAAGGGGGGCTTACTTTTAATTGACAAGTAATAACTGTTTATATTTATGGAGTACATAGTGGTGTTCCAAAACATAATGTGTAGTGACCAGGTTATACATATCTATCATCTCAAACATTCATCATTTCTTTGTGTTGGGAATATTCAATATCCTCCATCTAGCTGTTTGAACCTACATAATATGATATTGTTAACCGTAGTCATTGTACGGTAGTACAGAACAATAGAACACATTCCTCTTTTCAAGCTGTAATTTTGCATCCTTTAACAAATCTCTTCTTACTGTTACATAATGAAACAAGACAGATATTTTCATGGGGAAAAGAAAATACATTTTTCCTAGCAACAGAAACCATCTCTAATATTACCTGTCACATTAGAGGTTTTAAAAAAGTAATAAAATCTATTATAGATGTGCCTTATCACTCACTGATAATATTATCAGATATTAGGACAAAATAAATGGTATACAGTAGTCCCCCATTTTTTGTGGTTTTACTTTCTGTTGTTTCAGTTACCCTTGGTCAATGAGTCTAAAAATGTTAAATGGAAAATTCCAGGAATAGACAAATTAGAGGTTTTTAAATTGTGCATTTCTGAGTATTGTTATAATGGTTCCATTTTATTAGTGGTTATTGTTAATCTTTCACTGTGTCTAATTTACAAATTAATCTTTATCACAAGTATGTATGTATAGAAAAAAGTATATATCAAGTTTGGTAGTATCTGAAATTTCAGGTATCCACTGGGGTTGTAGATTCTTTGAGGATAAGGAGAGACTACAGTAATTTTTCCCCCACTAAGTGTGCAATTTGATAAAATAATACTTTGAAAGAATTGGGCTGTACCCCTTCAATATTAACTTTTCATCTACTCTTACTTATTTGTTCAACACAAATTGATTAAACAGCTATTAGACGGCAGGCACTATGCTTTTTGTGGGACTACAACTATGAAAATGATATCATTTCTCCTTTCACACTACCTAGAGTTAATTGTCTCTTTCAAGATTCAAATTTTGTCTCAGCTATTTAATATTCTGATATTTGGTGAACTAATATGTATAGTGTTCACAAATACACAATTGCTGTAGGGGCTATTGTTGACCATGTTACAGGACAAATAGACATTTAATAACTACTTGATTAACTGAATTTACATCTTCTTGCACATCTATTTTGATTTCTGTCAATCGAATCTTTTTAACTTTTCATTAACTATTTTGGCTTTACTAATGTTAACTTAATCATAGGGTGAATATTAATACTTAAGAAATGTATGGTGATAAAATAGTATTAGCTAAACTACAGACTTACTAAATTTCACCAAGTTTTCCACTGAAGTCCTATTTTCTCTTCCAGGATCCAATCCAGGATGCCAGGTTGTGGTTAGTGTCATGTCTCCTTAGTCTATCGGAGTCTGTTCCTGTTCAATATTCTTTTCTTTTCTTTCATGACTGTGATACTTTTTTAGTACCTGTCAAGCATTTTATAGGCTATCCTTCAATTAAAACTTGCCTGATGTTTTCTACTGATTAAATTGAGGTTTTTCATAATTGGGAATAGTTCCAGAGAGGCAATCTGTATACCATTTTCCATTTTATCACAGGGTATATGTGTTGATAGGTGATATTATTAGTGATATTAAACTTGATCATTTAAAGTAGTGTGTGCTGGACTTTTTTTTACTGTAGAAGTATAATTCTATCTTTGTATTTATTAAATATTTATTGGGGGAAAGCTAATTTAGACTATGTAAATATTTCATGACTACTTTTTACTATTCATCAATGTTTGTTGCTTGTAACAATTATTACTGTATAATTTTGGTAAAATTTACTATTTTCCTTACTCTTTCTATATATTGGAATTATTCTGTAAGGAAGAGTTGTTATTTCTCCCCTATATGTTTATTTATTCAGCCTTCTATTTAAATCAATATGCACTCATAATTATTTTACTCTTTATGTTATTATCTTATACTGACATCATTTATTCTGTTGTTCAAATCGTTCTAGCTTTGCTAATAGAATCACCACCAAATTGGCTCCTGGGCTCTTTGCTCTTTGAACATGTCCCTGTCTTTCAAAATTCTTTTTGTCACTGTTGTTTTATTTTTACTTACACTCTAGCAGCACAAAGTGCTCCAGGTCATCTTGTATTTTCCTGGACTCAGCTCTAAAATTAACCACTGCTCCAAGGAGTCTTGCTTTTATGAGACTACGGCATTTAGAAAACAGGATCTGAACAATATGATACTATTATATGTGTACTTATATATTTTCCCTTTAATAAGGATTCACACATATTTTGAATACTTTTACATTCTCAACATTTTGCCATTATAACTTTTCAAGTAAAGACTTTATGCTATGGTAAAAAATCTTTATATTTGGAAACCATAATTCTGAATTTGTATCTAGAAACATCATATAATTACTTTGTGACCATGTGAAAATTTCTTAAGCTCTCATATCGTCAGTGTCCATGTTTGCAAAGTGACAATACTAGCACCTGCCTCATGTGTTTTTGAATATTCAATTAAATATTATATATGAAGCACTTAGAATTATGTTGAGGATATGATAGGTATTTAATAAATACCTATCCTATGTTGGTAATACGAGTGACTTTATAATAATCTATTCTATTTATACAACCCCATTTATTAAACTATTTTCTCTACTGTTGGGTATCTCCATTAATCATAGTTTTAACATGTTTTTTGTTTTTTGAGATGGAGTCTTGCTATGTCACCCAGGCTAGAGTACAGTGGCGCTATCTCGGCTCACTGCACCCTCTGCCTCCCAGGTTCCAGCAATTCTCCTGCCTCAGCCTCCTGGGTAGCTGGGATTACAGGCGCCAGCCATCACGACTGGCTAATTTTTGTATTTTTAGTAGAGACGGGGTTTCACCAGGTTAGCCAGGATGGTGTCGCTCTCTTGACCTGGTGATCCGCCAGCCTCGGCCTCCCAAAGTGCTGGGATTACAGGCATGAGCCACTACACCTGGCCTATTTTTATAGTTTTTAACTTTTATTTTAGGTTAAGAGGTGTATGTGCAGGTTTGCTGTATAGATAAATTGCATGCCACTGGGGTTGTGTACAGATTGTTTTGTCACCCAGGTAATAAGTATAGCACCTGATTGCTACATTTTCATTCCTCACCCTTCTTCCACCCTCCACTCTCAAGTATGCCTGTGTCTGTTTTTCCCTTCTTTGTGTCCACATGTACTCAGGGTTTAGCTTCCACTTATAAGTGAGACCATGCGGTATTTGGTTTTCTATGCCTGTAATAATTTACTTTGGATAACACCCTCTAGCTCCATCCATATTGCTGCAAAGGACATAATATCATTCTTTTTTATGGCTGTGTAGTATTTCATGGTGTGTATGTACCACATTTTCTTTATGCAGTCTAGCATTGATGGGCATTTAGGTTGATTCCATGTCTTTGCTATTGTAAATAGTGGTGCAGTGAATATATATATGCACACATATGCCTTTATGGTAGAAAGATTTATATCCCTTTGGGCATATACTCAATAGTGGGATTGCTGAGTTGAATGGGGAGTATTTAAAGTTTTTTTCAGAAATCGCCAAACTCCTTTCAACAATGGCTGCACTAATTCACTTTGCTACAAGCAGTGTATAAGCATTCCTTTTCCTCCACAATCTCACTGAAATTTGTTAATTATTGACTTTTAAATAATAGCCATGCTAACTGGTGTGAGATGGTATCTTCTTGTGGTTTTGATTTGCATTTCTCTAATGATGACTGATGTTGAGCGTTTTTTATATGTTTGTTAGCCATGTGTATGTCTTCTTTGAAAAGTGCCTGGTCATGTCTTTTGACCACTTTATAATTGGGTTATTTGGTTTTTGCTTCAAAACGTATTTAAGTTCCTTATAGACTCTGGATATTGACCTTTGTTGGTTGCATAGTTTGTAAATATTTTCTCCCATTCTGTTGCAGGTTGTCTGGTTACTCTGCTGAAAGTTTCCTTTGCTGTGCAGAGCTCTTCAGTTTAATTAGGCCACATTTGTCAATTTTTGTTTTTGTTGCTCTTGGCATCTTCATCATAAAATCTCAGTTTGGACGTTGTTGATGTATAGAAATACCACAATTATTGTAAATTTGTTTTGTACCCTGAAACTTTGCTGAAGTTGTTTATCAAATCTAGGAGTTTTTGGGTGGAGACTATGGAATATTCTAGGTATAAAATTATATCATCTGCAAACATAGATACTTTGACTTCCTTTCTTCCCATTTGGATCTCTGTCATTTCTTTCTCTGCCCTGATTTCTCTGGCTAGGACTTCCAGTACTAGTTGAATAGGAGTAACGAGAGTGGGCATCCTTGTCCACTTCCAGTTCTCAGGGTGAATGCTTCCAGTTTTTATCCATTCAGTATGATGCTGGTGTGAGATTTTCATCGATGGCTTATTATTCTGAGGTGTGTTCCTTCAATGCTTAGTTTGTTGAGGATTTTTTAACATGAAGCGATGCTGAATTCATCAAAAGTCTTTTCTGGATCTATTGAGATGATTATGTTTTTTAAAAAATTTTTGTCTATGTGATGAATCACATTTACTTATTTGCATATGTTGAACCACGTTGCTTTTTAGGGATAAAATCTACTCAATCATGGTGAATTAGCACTTTGATGTGCTGCTGGATCCAGTTTGCCAGTATTGAGAATTTTTCGTCTACTTTCATCAAAGCTATTGGCCTAAAATTTGTGTGTGTGTGTATCTCTGCCAGGTTTTGAGATCAGAATAATGCTGATCTCATAAAATGAGCTAGAAAGAAGTTTCTCCTATTTATTTATTTATTTATTTACTTATTTATGGAATGATTTCAGTAGAAATGGTACCAGTTCTTCTTTATATGTCTGGCAGAATTTAGCCGTGAGTTTGTCTGTTCCTGGGCTTTTCCAGATTTTTTATTACTGATTCAATTCCTGAACTCATTACTGGTCTCTTCTGGATTTCAATTTCTTCCTGTGTCAATCTTGAGAGGTTGTGTGTTTCCAGGAATTTATCAATTTTTTCTAGGTTTTCTAGTTTGTGTGCATATTAGATGACTAATAGTCTCTGAAAGTTTTTTGTGTTTCCGTGGGGTCATTGCCAATGTCCACTTTGTCATTTCGATTGTGTTTATTTAAATCTTCTCTTTTTTTTCTGTGTTAGTCTATCTGGTGAACTATCTTATCCATTCTTTTAAATAACTAACTTCTGGATTTGTTGATCTTCTGTATGGCTTTTCACATCTCAATTTAATTCAGTTTAGACCTGATTTTGGTTATTATTTGTCTTCTGTTAGTTTTGAGATTGGTTTGCTTTTGTTTTTCTAGTTCTTCAAAGTGTGATGTTAGATTTTTAATTTGAGATATTTCTAACTTTTTGATTTGCGTGTTTAGAACAAGAAACTTTCCTCTTAACAGTACTTTAGCTGTTTCCCAGATATTCTGATATGTTGTATCTTTGTTCTCATTAGTTTTAATGAATTTCTTGACTTCTCCCTTAATTTCATTGTTTGCCCAGAATTCAAACAGGCGCAGATTATTTAATTTCCATGTAATTATATGGTTTGAGTGATCTTCTTAGTATTGATTTCAATTTGTATTGTGCAGTGGTCCAAGAGTATGCCTGCTATAATTTCAGTTTTTTTTTCATTTGCTTAGAGTTGTTTTTATGGCAAATTTTGTGGTCAATTTAGGAGTATGTGCCGTATGCAGATGATAAGATATATTCTATTTTGTTGGAGTGGAGCATTCTGTAGATGCCTGTTAGGTCCATTTGGCCAAGTATCTAGTTCATGTTCCAAATCTCTTTATTAGTTTTATGCCTCAGTGATGTAATATTGTTAGTGAAGTGTTGGACTCTCCCACTATTATTGTAGGGTTATCTAATTCTCTTTGTAGGTCTCTAAGAACATGTTTTATGTATCTGGATGCTCCTGCATTGAGTACATATATATTTAGAATAGTTAAGTCTTCTTGTTGAACTGAACCCATATTTAGAACTCCCTAAAGGACCACATAATGCCCTTCTTTGTCTTTTTTTAATGGTTGTTGGTTTACAGTCTTTGGTCTGAAATTAGAATAGCAATTTTGTTTTGTTTTGTTTTCCATTTGCTTGGTAGATTTTTCTCCATCCCTTTACTTTGAACCTATGGGTGTCATTGCACGAGAGATAGGTCTCCTAAGCACAGCATACAGTTAGGTCTTGCTTCTTTATCCAACTTGCCACTCTATGCCTTCTAATTGGGTTATTTAGTTCATTTACATTGGAGGTTAATATTGATATGTGAAAATTTAATGTGTCCCATTATCATGCTGTTATCTGGTTATTACGCAGATTTGATTGTATAGTTGCTTTACATGGTCTATGTACTTAAGTGTGTTTTTGTGGTGGCCAGTAACAGTCTTTCATGTCTGTGTTTAACACTCCCTCGAGAACTTCTTGTAAGAATGGCAGGTGGTAATAAATTCTCTTAACATTTGCTCATCTGAGAAGATCCTTGTCTTTTGCTTATGAAGCCCAGTTTGGCTGAATATGAAATTCTTGGATGGAGTTTCTTTTCTTTAAGAACATTAAAAAGAGGCCCCCAATCTCTTCTGGCTTGTATAGTTTCTGCTGAAAGGTCTGCCTTTAGCCTTATGGGGTTCCCACTGTAGGTGGCCTGCCCCTTCTCTCTAGCTTCCTTTAATATTCTTTTCTTCCATGTCAACTTTGGAGAATTGACTATGTGTCTCAAGGATGGTTGTTTTGCATAATATCTAGCATGAGTTCTCTGCATTTCCTGAATTTAAATATTGACCTCTTTAGTGACATTGGTGATATTTTCTCAGGTAACATCCTCGAATATGTATTCCAAGTTGCTTGCTTTCTCTACCTCTCTTTCAGGGACACCAATGAGCCGTACGTTTGCTCACTTTACATAATCCCATGTTTCTCAAAGGCTTTGTTCATTCTTCTTTATTATTTATTTTGTCTGATGGAGTTATTTTGGAGATCCATTTTTTGAGCTCTGAGATTCTTTCCTCAGCTTGGTTGATTCCATGTTAATATTTGTATTATAAAATTATTGAAGTGAGTTTTTCAGCTCTATCAGACACATTTGCTTCTTTCTTAAAACGGCTATTTCCTCTTTAATCTCCTGTATTGTTTTATTATATTACCTAGATGCCTTGGATTGAGTTTGGGCTTTCTCCAGAATCTCAATGATCTTCATTCCTATCCATATTCTGAATTCTATGAGTGACATTTCAGTCATTTCTTCCTGATTAAGAACCATTGCTGGGAAACTAGTGTGGTCATTTGGAAGTAAGAAGACACTCTTTTTTTTTTTTTTTTTTTGAGACAGAATCTCCCTCTGTTACCCAAGCTGGCGTGCAATGGCACAATTTCAGCTCACTGAAACCTTGTCTCCCAGGTTCAAGTGATTCTCCTTCCTCAACCTTCCGAGTAGCTGGGATTACAGGCCCCTGCCACCATGCCTAGCTAATTTTTGTAGTTTTAGTCTAGATGAGGTTTCGCCATATTTGCCATGCTGGTCTCAAACTCCTGGCCTCAGGTGATCCACCTGCCTCAGCCTCCCAAAGTGCTAGAATTACAGATGTAAGCCACTGTGCCCGGCCCATTCCGGCTTTTTGAGTTGCCAGAGTTCTTTTCCTGTTCTTTTTCACCTATGTGGCCTGATGTTCCTTTAATCTCTGAAGTTACTGTCCTTTGGACTTTTGTTTTCTTCTTAATCATCTTTGATACCCTGGGATGTTTGATTTTCTTATGAGTTCAGTCAACTGGCTTTGACTCTGGAAGATGAGCTCAGCTCATCACTCCTAGGCTGTGTGCTCTAATTGTGAGGGTTTGTATTGTGCCACTGACTTTGTTCTCTGACTCCTTTAGGTTAGAAACCTGCTGTGCTGAAGGGGTCAAGGTGTTTCCAGTCCACTGGCCCCAATACTGTGATGAGGGGTGCCAGCCAAAGCACTTTGTAAAGGTGGTGGCTTGTGATCCATGCTCACATGTGTGTACCAGCAGCTGCAGTGTAATGGTGTGGTGCCCATGCATTGGAAGGGTAGTGATGGATTCACTGGCATCTATGCACACATTTGTGTTGGTGGCATTGGTGGTGGCAGTGGCTTAGTGCAGGTTGGGGAGATGGTTCCAGTGTCTGTACACACACTTTCACTGGCTACCGTAGTGATAACATGGCTGCCAGTGCCTCAGTGGGGGCAGCATGCCACCAGGGTTGGGTAGGACAGTGGGGTATTCTCATGCTGGAAGTACGATGGTGGGGTACGTGTGCACATATGCGCTATCAGAGGAGGGGAGACAGATCCGCCCATATGCACATGCTAGTCAAGTTGTGGTGGGACTTCCATGCGGGGGGAGGGTGTTAGCAAAACAGCAGGGGATGGTTGTGTATGGGCTGCTCATGTTGGCTTGGTCCAGTCTGCTAGACCTCTTCATTAGTTATGTGTGGCCTACCAGCAGAGCAGCTATGATGAGGGCCCCCGGAAAGCACTCTGATTGGATATTGGAGGCTGTGCTGCTAGTAGGGACAGCCAGGCTGGAGCCACAGGAAAGGCTGGGAGACAGGGGGGCACTCAGATGAGACTGTCCCCATCACACAGACAAGATCACCCTGTTCTGTCCAGGTCTGTAAGTCTCCTAAAGGCTAAAGCCTCCTAGAGGAGCTTGGTGATCCTTGGGGAATGGGTATCCCTGGCCATGCTCCACTGAAGCTGTTCCTGCAGCAAACCCTCTGTGCTCTGTAAAATCTGGAGTCCTGCCCCCATTACTTTTCTAAGCAGCAATTCCTGCCAGCTCAAGTGTCCATGGGGGATCATTGGTTCTCCTGCAACTAGGATTCTGGAGGCCCATGGATAAAGCAGGTTATTCTTTGTCTGTTTGACTCACCCATTCGCCAGGAGTGAGTGGGGTCCAGGAGTGGGTCCCAGTGCTCGACAGGCCTGTGTAGGGTTCTTGGCTTTCTACCCCTTTAGCCCAGTGTCTGCACCTTCTCTTTGTCTACTTTCAATGCCTTCTCTCTGAAGATCCATTCAGAGTGTGCCAGTCTTCCCAATGTCTCAGGAACTGGGAAATGTTATTTCTGGCTGTGTCCACTCGACCATCTAGGCTCCCCCTCTATGTTGATATTTTAAATACCCTGTTTACCTCTTTTGCTACCAAAAAGTTGACTATTATATGTCTCTGTGAGAATCTTTTGTGTTTATCAAATTTGTTTGGTTTAGTCTCCTATATCTGCATATCACTGATATTTCTCTAATTGCAGGAGTTTTTGAAATATTTTTATTCTTTTCTCCTTAACTTTTGCTGCTCCTCCAACTGACTCTATTGGTAAACATAATAGTAGTACTGCAAGTGTCCAAGGATGTCGTGATTTTTTGGTGACCTTTCTTCTATTTTATTTAGAATGGATATTGTCTATTTACCTCTTTTTAAGTTGGTTGATTCTTCATTTTGCCTCTCAATCTTCTGTTGCATCTAAAAAGTAAATTTTTCATTTCAGTTATTCTGTTTTTTAACTCCAGATTTTCTATTTGATTCTTTCAGAAAAAAAAAAATGCTTTTTTGATTTTCTCCTTTGGTAAGTCAATCATTTTCTACAGTACTTTTTTTCTGAAAATTCTAACTCGTAGAACTGTCAAAAAACAAACTTTTGTTCTTTATAAATTGTCCACTCTTAGGTGTTCTGTTATAGAAGCAAAAATGGACTAAAACAAATGCTCAGGCAGCTTACAGTTCTGCCGAAGGCTTCACTTTCTCCTTTTGCAGAGCCTCAAGTCAGGCATGGTTTCAGTCTCTAGGTTTGACACCTGAGTATCTGTATTTTATGAACCTCTACCAATTGCATATTATACACTGAACCATAAGGATAAATTTTCTTAATATATTACTTCCATACTCAACTCTCAAATCTATTTTTAATGGATTCAAATTCTTTATTGATGTTCATTTTTTGTGGATTTATTTTCTCAAGTACTATAAACATTTTTCCAATTCTTTGAAATACTAGTTATGGTTTCTTTGAAATATGAGTCGGCTAAATCCAACATCTATGTCCAGTCACAGGCGGTGCTTATAGACTACCTATCAATCATATCCAAGTATAGGTCATTATTTCCTCTTTCTGTTTTTAATGACTCAGATTTGTACTGAGAACTGGAAATTTTGTAATATATTTTAGCACCTCTAAAATTTGATTTTATTTATTTTTTTCCCTCTATGATTCTCTGTTGCTGTGTGTGTTTTTGTTTCTTTGTTATAAAATACCTTGTTTGAATTAATATGCAGAATTTGGCCACTAATTTATCTGCTCAGTATTTCCTTTGCATTATTAACTTTTAGCTTGACTTTCTAAGAGTTACCTGTTTGTCTTCTAGGTTAGTGGTCAAAGTTGTTCTAAAAATTTTTATTTCATAAGGCTTGCACCCTCTGCTGCTGACATGTGCCTGATTTGGGGAGCACATTAAACTGTATTAGTGTTCAAGTATACCCCAGCATTTACTTTCCTGTTGAGTACTCTCAAGTCTCCATTATGTGGGTATTTAGGTTGTCAGACAGCTGGTAGTGTGTAGGATATTGAAGTTTTTATCAAATCCCTCAGTTGGCATCTCCTTTCCAGGAACTTTAAATTTCTGGCTAGTCCTCCCTGCTGCTACTTACCCCAACTATAACCATAACCTGAGGTTAAAAGAGTTGCGTTCACTACTGTGCATGGATTTTCTACCATTTACTCCAAATCTAATTACCCCCTACCCCTGCCTTTAACATGGAAGTTGCTGGTTTTTATGGATAGGCTTGCTCTGGACAAAAAATAAACAAGGTAAAATTATCAGACATGTATCATAGTTATATAATTATATATGATATAATGCAGGTATATAATGCAGAAAGAAACACAAATGTTACAATATTGATACATCATAAATAAAAAGTGACAAATACAGCAATGAAATTATAACAATAACATATATGCATGGTAAATACACACACATACACAAATTGTATGTGTTCACAGGATCACATTAATAATATAGGACACATATTAATAAAACATTGAGTTTTTGTCAAGAAAGAAAAGAAAAATTTAGTTGAGGGTTAAACAGAATAAAAAATGAAATGCCGCAATATGTAATAAAGAAAAAAACCAAAATCTAAATAATTTGTAAACAGAGACCTGATGGTAAGTCACAATAAAATAAATATTAAGATAATTTATTAATACTAATAAATTTACTGTGTTCTAAGTACTATTTTTATTTTTTATTTTTATAGGTACATAGTAGGGGTAATTATATCCATTTTTTATTTGAAGAATAAAAAATTTAAAATTAAATAATTTTATCCCTGATGAAATAAAAAGGAACAACATAAATGAGTAAAAAAGCAACACCTCTCCTTTGTGCATTATTTTATTCCATGTAAAATTCTTAAAGTAATAGGACAACGTTGTAAACCATCTCCACTCTGTCACCTTTTTGAGGAAACCACTGTGTATATACCACCTGCCGTGTATATACAATATTTTTTTCTGTGAGCCTGCACTATAGATACAATATTTTAATCAAGAGTCCTCTGTGGTACAAATGCAAATTTAAGCAAGTGTAAAAAATAGGTAACAAACAAGTAAATTTAAAAAAAAAAAACACTTCTTGGCCTGCTATTAGGCCTTAGAAACTGAAGTCTTGACTATCTTGACACATCATAAACTGCATGATTTCTGACTCACTCAACCATAAAGTTGGACATACACAGTCCATTTTCCCTTCTTCATAATTTTACAAATAGATTTGTTCTCACTGCAGCTCTTAGCAACCTCTGCATAGGATTTTTTTTTCTTTCATCTTTACACTGAAAGAAAGGAAGCACTTTATGCCTTCTCTTTGACATATCTGAATTGCCAGCATCTTGACTCTTGCAGTACGAGACATCATTAAGTAAAATAACGGTTATGTAACACAGTTACTGCAATACTGTGACAGTCATCTGATAACCAAGATGGCTACTAAGTGGAACAGACAAGGAAAGTATACACTGTGGATAACTGGACAAAATATGATTCACGCCCTAGGTAAGATAGAGTGAAAAAGTGTGAGAATTTATTATGCTATTTTGAATGATATGTGATTTACAACTTATGAGTTGTTTTCTGGAAATTCTCTTTAACATTTTTGGAACACAGTTGAATGCAGGTAACTGAAACCACAGAAAGCAAAAAATAGATATCCAAGGCACTGCTGTATATAATGTTCAAGACTGAACAGGCCCTGAGGCACAAGTAAGTTACAGGAAGAAGTAGCCTGATGCACATGGTCCCCACTCCTCCTACACTATCTTCTGTCTCACAATCTCCACCCATGGCCTCATAGAGAGTGCCTTATGGTCAGTTGACAGAGGAAGAAAAGACTCCAGTCCCATTTAAAGATAGTTCTGCATCATATGCAGACACCACCCTAAAAGTGGGCAACTGTAGCACTACAAGCCTTTTCTGGGAAGTTCCTGATGGACAGAAGTAAAGGGAAATACTCTCACTGTGCACAACTTTGAGTGGTGCACCTGGTCGTGCACTTTGCTTAGAAGGTGATCATGAGAGAACAGACATGCGATAATTATGATTACATATGGATTCAGGGGCTGTGGCAAGTGGTGTGGCTAGATAGTAAAAAACGTGGAGAGGACATGATTGAAAAATTAATGACAAAGAAATTTAGGGAAGAAGTATGACCATAACTCTCTGAATGAGCAAAAAATGTGAAGATATTTGTGTCCTATGTCAATGCTCACCAAATGGTGACCTCAGCAGAGGAGGATTATAATATTCAAGTTAATAGTATGACACGTTCTGTGGATACTAGCCAGCCTCTTTCCTCAGGCACCCTGTCATCACCCAATGGGCTCACAAAGAAAGTGGACATGGTGGCAGGGACATAGGTTATGTGTGGTCTCACAGCAACATGGACTTCCACTCATGAGGGCCAACCTGGCCATAGTCACTGCTGAGTGTCCAATCTTCCAGCAGCAGAGAACAACACAGAGCCACTAATATGGCACCATTACCCAATGGGAATAGCCAGCTGCCTGGCAGGAGTTTGGTTACATTGGAGTTTTTCCAACATTTAAGAGCAGCATTTTGTTCTTAGTGCAATATATACTTACTCTGAATACAGATTATCCTTCTTTGCAAGCAATTCTGCCAAAACTACCTTCCAAGTTATAGAATGCCTTATGTACCATCATGATATTCCACATGGCATTATATATAATCAAGAAACTCACTTAACAGATAAAGAAGTGCAGCAATGTGTCCATGATCATGGAATTCACTAGTCATACTCACCATGCTGCCCAACATCCCAAAGAAACTGGCTTTGAAATTTTAATTACAATTCAGCTAGATGGCAATAACTTGAATAGCTGGGGAAAAGTTTGCAAGAAAGCTATACATGCTTTGAATTAGTCTCCAGTATATTGTGCTGTTTTTTGCCATAGACTGGATCTAGGAGCCTAGGAATGAAGAGATGGAAGTGTGAGTGACACCACTCACTATTTTTCTTAATTTTTTAATTTTTGTTATTATACTTTAAGTTTTAGGGTACATGTGCACAACGTGCAGGTTAGTTACATAGGTATACATGTGCCATGTTGGTGTGTTGCACCCATTAACTCATCATTTAACATTCAAGACACCACTCACTATTAACCCTAGTGACCCACTGTCAAAATTTCTGCTTCCTGCTCCATTGACTTTAAGCTTTACTGAACTACAGGTCTTAGTCACAGAGGAATGAATGCTTCCACCTAGAAAAATAGCAATAATTCTATTGAATTGGAAGTTAAGACTCTTACCCAGCCATTTTGAGCTCCTCATGCAACTGAATCAATAGACAAAACAGGAAGTTATCATACTTGATCCTGACTTTCCAGGGGAAATTGGGCTATTACTTCACAATACAAGGAAGAATAAGCCTGGAATATGGGACATTCCTTAGGACATCTCTTATTAATAAGAAAAACTGTAATAATAATATATGGAAAACTGTAATAGCCCAAACTAGCCAGAACTACTACTGGCCCACATTCTTCAGGAATAAAGGTTTGGGCCACTTCACAAGGAAAAAAGAACCATGGCCAACTACGTTGCTTGCTAAAGACAAAAGGAATACAGTATGGAAAGAAGAAGAAGACAGTTATAAATTCCGGCTATAATCATGCGGCCAGTTCAGAAATGAGGACTGTAATTGTAATGAGAATTCCATCCTAATTTTATTATAAATATGTCTGTGTATTTATTAAGATGCTTTATTCCATTTTTATTACCTTATTATATAAATAAGATATATGGACTTTACACCAATATTTAAATATTGTTAGTTTTACACTGTAGAATTTTACTCTGAGAAAATCAGGAGAAGAGTCTGTATCACTCAAAGAATATATGTCCTGTTCAGAATAAAGGATTAGTGAGTTTTTATTTATATGCAGGATAGTTGTGTCATGTACAGCAAAACTATGACCTTGTAATTGTCTATGTTTAGAGAGACTAAGTATGGTTTAAGTACACGCTTATGTTTGCCAAGCTGACAAGGGGTGGAGTAATGATGATTAAAGTGTTGACTTAACTAGGCTATATGATGCCCAGATAGCTGGCAAACATTATTTCTGGGTGTGCCTGTGAGGATGCTCCTGGAAGAGACTACGATTGTTAGACACAGTAACTATCATCCTCACCAATATAAGTGGGTATCAGTGTAATCAATTGAGGCCTTGAATAAAACAAAAAGACAGAGGAAGGGTGAGTTCACTCCCTGCTTAAGCTAGGACATCCTTCGCTTCCTGCCATCAGACATTGACATCCCAGATTCCAGAGCCTTCGAATTCAGACTATGATGTACACCCTTGGCTCCCCTGGCTCCCAATATTTCAAGTTTGAACTGAATCTATACCATCAGCTTTCTTGAAGTTTGCAGACAGCAAATCACAGGAATCCTCAGCCTACATAATTGCATAAAACAATTCATAATAAATCTCTATTATCTATCTGTCTAGCTATCTATCTATCTATCTATCTATCTATCTATCTATCTATCATCTATCTATCTATCATCTCTCGTCTAACTATCTCTTCTTAGTACTGTTTTTCTGGAGAACTCTGATACACTAGTGAATACAAACTGTCTTCTACAGCTAATGGACAGCCTCAAACATTTTGTTATGCTCTCAAATGCTTTAGGAATTATCAATAAATTGTCTGCCATCTCCTCAGGGAGAGTCTCAAAAGATTAAAAAATGCATAAATTGTTCTCACTGTGCCATGTGAGAGACACATGGAGGAGTCAAGACAGAGGCTTCCTTACAGGTAAAAAAAAAAAGTAAGAATGTTTCTTGTGGTGTCATATGTTACAGATATCTACAATGCTTCAATGACATTGGAAAAGTGCCACTTTAATTTGATGACATAACCATAGTAAAATGTGACAATTTCTGATTCATTTCTCTGGGATTTCTGTTACTCAATAATGCCTAAGCAGAAATAACAGTGCTCCATTTTTCATATAGTTTTTAAGTATTTTACATGGTTTCACAGACTGAATGCTATAAGCATCTTTGAAACATTATCATGATATTGTTTCTAAAGTATTCATTTTACATAAAATATTTTTCTCTAATTGAGGCCAAAACTTGGAGAAAATAAAGCACAACGACAAGGAGATAAATATATTTTTAATGAAAGAATGGAGAAACTGCAACTATTTGGTCAGTCATGTTCATGTCCTTCCAAATACTTGTTATTTAGATGCTCTAGGCTCTCAGACCCCTTAACAATAATTTAACACTCAATGATTGTTCAAATAAATGTGTAGATATGATTGTTTTCTCACTTCTTGGTGAGTCAAAAGGGGGTTTCTACCTTACATTCGAATGTGAAAAGCATTATTAAAAACTATGAGGCTTTTTGGGTAATTATAGGCACAGAAAAAAAAAATTTTAAATATAAGAAAATAAAATTAGGAGACTGTTAAGTACCCAGTTTTAGGGAACAATACAATTTTCAGAAAGTACTTCAATTTCCACTAAGAGTTGACAAAAGCAGATATTATTTTCTCAAAGATTGTAGCTTTAAAAAATGCAATTGATATTCAACAAAGACAGCAAAATATGGAAAAAGCAATCTGGTTCTTTCCACAGAACTCCAAAGATGGTGAAAGGAACCTCATTTATATTTCCTTACCTAACAAGAAAACAGGTACTTATCCATGATATTATTTGCCTTTCTAAATTGCCAAACTGTACAAAACAAGCAAACAAAATACAGGATTTATGCTGCTCATCATCTTATTTACTAAAGATATTTATCTAACTTTTCCATCTACTGCCACACATTACCATATATCTAATATGAGAAAGGTGTGTTCATTGAGTCAGGGTAGGATAGGAGGAGGTCATAATTTTATTTAAAAAATTAAGTTCAAATAATATGTAATCATCTTTATATTTAATGTAACACAATTGCTTGTCTTTATTTTTTCATAGCTCACTCTGAGATTGCCGTCACTATAATTTTCATTGTAAACACTATTTTCTTTCTTTTCTTTTTTCAAAAAACATTGGGGCTTACAATTTTTTTAACTAATAATGATTATCTTAGGTTATCATGCCCTCCATCTCCTGCTCTACTATATTTTAAATCTGTGGGTTATTGGGGGATATTTAGATATATATTTATTCGATTATACATATGTTAATTTGTATTATGTGCTATACCATATTTCCTAGTTTCTGTGGCTTGCATGTTCAGAAAAGTTTTAAATCACAGCCAGAAATCCACGTATATCTCATGTTTAGTGTATTTATTTTGTCTCTATGTTATTGTGTAACAAGGTGACTTTTAATCATTTCTTTAATCTACAGTATCCTTTTACCCAAAAAGTAGCTTTTACTAATTTTCATTATACAAAACCAATATGAAGGACCACATTTTCTCCCAATTTGTTCAGATTTCCTCAAACTCCCCTAAGATTTTGTATGATAAAACAAACTTAACGTTCACATTCAAGTTAGCATTTCTCAATTATATTGAGAATAAAACTATGGGAAGATTAATGTTTTAATAAAGTTTATATAAAAATAATTTATTTAAAATGTTATTAAATTCGTTGTGAAAAATAGATAAGTAATCCAAAACAATAGCATACCAATTACCCAAGTTTAGTCATGAATTGGGGGAGGGGAGAAGAACTGCCCTAAGTTGCAAGTATTACATCCTACTTGACCTGTGACTCCCCTAGGCATCATTATGGTCCTAACAAAGAAGTTAATTCACAGTCAGAATAACGTATGTGTACACATGTAAAAAAAACCTCTTTCAAGTAAGGCATTGTCACAATTAAAACAAATAACAAGAAGAAGAAAACTCACAATGTACTTGATGTTTTAGAACTACTTCTAGGCAGCAAAGACACATTGAATCACTTAATCTTCAGTCATCCTTCCCAACAATTCTGCAATGACATGTTGATTCTGGATATCAGAACAAACAGTTTTAGATAACTTACACTATTTGCCTAAAATAACCTTTCAAATATGACATAAATTAAGATATCGTGTAGAATATATCTATATCCATATATTTCCTGATATTTTTTGCTTTGTAAATACAAATAATTGCCACTGTCATCTGTTATGCTGCTCTTACTCATATGCCTAATATCTGTCAACTCTATTAAAGTCTCAGCTGTACCACCCGAAGAGATAAGGGTATTCACAGGATGATGTTTTGAAGCAGGTGGTTTTATGCATTTTTGGAATCTGTGACAGAAATTTTTTATATAACTAAAATTGTATTATGTCACAATAGTAATCTATAAATATGACCAAGCTCTAAAAACATAGTACAATAATTGTTCATATATCAGATATCCACGGTATTAACAATGTTTTTAACTTTAAAATTTTTCTTTATATATCTATACAGACATGAATATCTGTCTGTATCTCTTTCTCTCTCTCTCATATGATTCTATCTGTTCATCCATAATCTATCTATCTACCCATTAACTATCTATCTATCATCTGTCTATTCATGTATCTCATCAGAGTTTCTCAACCTTAGCACTATTGATATTTGGGGCTGGATATTGCGATGGGCTGAGTATTGATTATAGTGGAATGTTTAGCAGCTTACTGGCTTCTAACCTTTAGATGCAACAGTGGCCCACCTCCAAATTGTGATAAATAAAATGTCTCTAGACATTAGAAAATGTTTTTGGGTGAGTAAAATCAAAAGCAACTGAAAACTGCTGATCTGCCTTATCTCTTTCTTGAATTATTTAAACATGTTTTTATTTGTGAGAGGTATGTTTTCAAATGTCGCAAATTGTGAAATTTAGGTATATCTTCTGTTAGCTTTGCATACTAAAAAATTTCTCAGGTGATGATAGAGGAAAGCTATTGACAATGCCGATGTCTCTATCAGAATAGGGTTTCTGATGAACCTGGATGGAACAACACAATCTAACAACGGTGAATGAATTCATTCTTACGGGAATCACAGATATCGCTGAGCTGCAGGCACCATTATTTGCATTGTTCCTCATGATCTATGTGATCTCAGTGATGGGCAATTTGGGCATGATTGTCCTCACCAAGTTGGACTCCAGGTTGCAAACCCCTATGTACTTTTTTCTCAGACATCTGGCTTTCATGGATCTTGGTTATTCAACAACTGTGGGACCCAAAATGTTAGTAAATTTTGTTGTGGATAAGAATATAATTTCTTATTATTTTTGTGCAACACAGCTAGCTTTCTTTCTTGTGTTCATTGGTAGTGAACTTTTTATTCTCTCAGCCATGTCCTACGACCGCTATGTGGCCATCTGTAACCCTCTGCTATACACAGTAATCATGTCACGAAGGGTATGTCAGGTGCTGGTAGCAATCCCTTACCTCTATTGTACATTCATTTCTCTTCTAGTCACCATAAAGATTTTTACTTTATCCTTCTGTGGCTACAATGTCATTAGTCATTTCTACTGTGACAGTCTCCCTTTGTTACCTTTGCTTTGTTCAAATACACATGAAATTGAATTGATAATTCTGATCTTTGCAGCTATTGATTTGATTTCATCTCTTCTGATAGTTCTTTTATCTTACCTGCTCATCCTTGTAGCCATTCTCAGGAAGAATTCTGCTGGCAGACAAAAGGCTTTTTCTACCTGTGGAGCCCACCTGACAGCGGTCATAGTGTTCTATGGGACTTTGCTTTTCATGTACGTGCAGCCCAAGTCCAGTCATTCCTTTGACACTGATAAAGTGGCTTCCATATTTTACACCCTGGTTATCCCCATGTTGAATCCCTTGATCTATAGTTTACGAAACAAAGATGTAAAATATGCCCTACGAAGGACATGGAATAACTTATGTAATATTTTTGTTTAAATTTTGTACAATATGATTCCTATAAATTAGGTTATGGGCATGAATTTTTGCTCTGCATACTTCCAGAAGACATAACAAGCATAATTGATTCAACATATATTTACATATGTCTCATACATGATAGGCTCTTCTAATTGCTATACATAGATTAATAAACAAAACAGTAGAAATCTTTGCCTTCCTTGATGGATAGATGAATTGTATTCACAATAAGTCCATTTTATATAACAGTAGAATGTGCACGATGGATATAGACAAAGGAAAAAGGGAGACAAGGAAAGCTAGTATGCTGGGTGGCAGTAGGAAACAGTGGTCATTACAGAAGGGAGTTACGAGGATTCCAGTGTTTTTTATCTGCTACTGGAATAAAATTTACAGTGTGTGTGCTTCTGTATGTTTCTGTTTGTGTGTTTTTGTGTATATAAGCATTTTCCTTCTGTTTTAGCCTTCATACTTTTTGCTTGTATATTTTGACATTGCATTTAATACTGGTTGTTTAGATGATATGTGATGATTTTAAGTCTTACAGATGTGCTTGAATAATTACTATTCCGAATATTAGGATCCTACTATTTCCTTATCAATGTTTTTATTTCCACATAGAAGTCTGTTAACTGAACATACTTTGTAGCTTAATAATCAGTAAATTCTGATTAGCACCTGATTTTGTTTCAGTTAGCCCATTCTGTTTACATGAGTAGATATATCAATTATGCTTAAGTTTAGAAGACATCCATAGAAATTCTCAGGTTTATTCTTTCTCTCTAGTTGTTCTTGCTTAATAACTGCCTTTTTCACAGATTTTCCCGTTATTTATCTAAAAAAAAGTAATAAACTGTGGTTAAAATTTGTGTTCCAGTTGTTTTTACATCTTTGAGGAGGGGGACCATTCTATGATGAATTAACTTTGTAGTCTCTCACTGAGTTGACAATCCATAATTTTTATCAATATGCACTATATCGAATGCACTATATTTTCATTTACTTCACTGTTTGATTGCATCAGTTGATTTTTCTACTTGTACAAAGCAAATAAAAGTAATAAAACGCACTACACCATACTGTATCTATCTGCTGGCTATTACAGATGTCCTTTGACAGTTACAGACCTTCACCATGCAAGTGAGGTCTGATCTGTATGCAATGATATCGTTATCTTGCCTTTTAAACATGGTTGCTTTCCTTAACTCCATATGTTTTCTTATGTATTTTGATTTCCTTTATTCTTTTTAATAATCCTAAGAATTTATTGAAAGTATCAGAGTCTACAATATTTTCTTGGTTCACCATCATAAAATAAAATCCCATGTGCAGCCAAAGAAACACTAATGAATATATCTCATTGGAATAAATTAAACATTGCATAGCACATTGTCATGTGAGGATAAATATTACCATATTGTTGCTGTACTGAAAATGAATCTTTAAGATGGTCATAGAAATTACCAGGTAGTAATAATATCTCACACTTACTATTATATTATAGAGATTCTACATGTCTCAATTAATTTAGCCATCACAACAGCTCTTTGAGGTAGGTTCTATTAAAAGTTCCATTTTTAGGATGATAAAGTAGAGCCTAGATACAGTAAGTAAGTTGTCAGAGATCACCAAGGCAATGAGTATTAGAACCAGGTTTTGTTGTATTTTTGTTCGTTCGTTTTAAGAGATAGAATCTCCCTTTGTTGGCCAGGTTGGAGTGCAGTGGCATAACCATAGCTCATTGCAGCCTCAAATTCCTGAGCTCGAGGAATCCTCTCACCTCAGCCTCCTAAATAGCTGGGACTACAGCCATGAGCCACCAATGCCCGGCCTATTTTTGTATTTTTCATGGAGACAGGGTTTTGCCATGTTGCCCAGGCTGGTATCAAACTCCTGAGCTCCAAGTGATCCACCAACCTCAGCCTCCCAAAGTGCTGGGACTTACAGGCATGAGCCACAATGCCTGGCTCTATATTCTCTTTCTCTTTCTCTTTCTTTCTCTGTCTCTGTCTCTGTCTGTCTGTCTGTCTCTCTCTCTCTCATTTTTTTAAGACAGGGTCTGGCTCTGTTGCCCAGGCTGGAGTGCAGTGGCGTGATTTCAGCTCACTGAAACCTCCGCCTCCTGGGTTCAAGCAATTCTTGCGCCTCAGCCTCCCAAGTATCTGAGACTACAGGCATGTGCCACCATGCCCAGATAATTTTGTATTTTTAGAAGAGGCGGGGTTTTGCCACATTAGCCAGCCTGGGCTTGAACTCCCTAGCCTCAAGTGATCGGCCTGCCTCAGCCTCCCAAAGTGCCGGGATTAAGGGCATGAGCCACTGCGCCCAGCCCTATTTTGTCTCTTAATGTCATTTGTATGCTTCACTGATGTTACCCTGAGATGTGACAGAGCAAAACCTCACTTTGGCAGATTTGGTATTAGAAGAGAAAAAGAGCAGAGGGGTCAATTACAGGAAGAATACATGCTGGGGATCCATTGTACCACATGGTGATTGTAGTTTATAATACTGAACTTTTTACTTGAAATTTGATGGAAGAACAGATTCCAAATGTCTTCACCACACATACACACACATACACATATAAACACATGCACAAACATATGCAGGGTGAACTATAGGTGGTAACAGATGTGCTAATTAATGTTATTTTAGTAATCATTAAACAACATAGTCATATATAAAATTATCACACTGTGCACCTTGAAAATATATTTTTGTCAATGAAATATTTTCAAATAAGAAAATAAATGAAAGCAGTGAACTATGTGACACATAAAATTAATTTACAAAATACATAATCAAAAAGAAAATTGACTCAGAAATGTAAACTTATCAGTCCATTTTGACATTTTGAAAGAGTGTCTATGCTCAAGTAGAAAGCCATCAAAAAGTAGAGTTTGAGTAGAGTTGTAATAAATTGCAGAGGATGAGGATAGCAGAAATTAGCATTAAGTAGTCAGTAATATGCTGAAGACAAATAAATAATCAGGCAGATTTTCTTTATTTCTATCCTAATAAGTTCAACCATCTTTGAGAAAGAAAGATTGAGGTTGTTTTCTTAATAGGGGAAGGGACCCTCCTAGGAAAAGATGAGGAAGGACGATGACAATTTGGCAAATCCTCAGACTCCCTGGACACAGAGTAAATCACTATTGAGCTGAACAGGCATGCCACAAGGTAGAGAAGTTTCAGACATCATGAAACAGGAGGAACTATATTCTAATTTCCAGTATATGTGATTGATGCATCTTGGAACAATGAGGACCACATCGTTCACAGTGGCATATGGTGTTTTCCCCATTTTCCAGTATGTCATATTTGAGCATAGGTTGACATCATGTTTAGTTAATCTTACCTTTATAAGTTCCCTGATGAGGATGAAACTATTTGTATACTCTTTAAGTCCCAGCTAAAACACTAGCACACATGATATAATATATGAAATAATAATAACAGGTACTTGTGGCCTGTGGGGGTCAGATTTAGATCTCAAACAAATTGCCTAACATTCTGCCCCAGAAAACAACATTTAAAATAAAAAAAAAATCAATCCCAAAATTATCAGAAGGAAACAAAAAAGATCAGAACAGAAATAAATACAGTAAAGAATAGAAAAATATAGAAAAAATAACAAAAAGAAGAGTTGGCATTTTGAAAAAATAAAATTGGCAAACTTTCAGCTTGGCTAACTAAGAGGGAAGAGTAAAATAAAATTATAAGTGAAAGTGGAGCCATTACAACTGATATCTCAGAAATAAAATGGATGAG
Source organism: Pan paniscus (assembly GCF_029289425.2). NCBI lineage: Eukaryota > Metazoa > Chordata > Mammalia > Primates > Hominidae > Pan > Pan paniscus. The sequence goes on from NC_073258.2 coordinate 57,477,655, forward strand.
GGACTATTACGAACAATCATATGCCAATGAATTGAATAATTGAGGAAATGAATAAATTCCTAGCAAAATACAATCTACCAATATTAAATCAGACATAAATAAAGAGCCTGAAAAAACCCAACAAATATAGAGATTGAAGTAGTGATATGGTTTGGCTCTGTTTCCCCACCCAAATCTCATCTTGAATTGTAATCCCTACACGTCAAGGGAGGAACCTGGTGGGAGGCGATTGGGTCACGGGGGTGGTTTTTTCATCCTGTTTTTATGATAGTGAGTGAGTTCTCAGGAGGTATAATGGTTTAAATAAAAGTGGGGCACTTTCCCTTGCCCCCAATGTCTCTCTTCTGCTGCCTTATAAAAAAAGGTGCTTGCTTCTCCTTTGCTTTCTACCATGTGTTAGGCCTCTGAGACCATGCTAAGCCATCATATCCCCTGTCACCTGCAGGTATAAATCCAGATGGCCTAAAGCAACTGAAAAACCACAAAACAAGTAAAAATAGCCAGTTCCTGACTTAATTGATGACATTCCACCATTGTGATTTGTTTCTGCCCCACCCTGACTAATCAATTAACCTTGCGACATTCCTTATCCTGGACAATAAGTCTCTGGAGCTCCCCACCGAGCACCTTGTGACCCCCACCCCTGCCCACAAGAGAACAGCCACCTTTAACTGTAATTTTCCACTACCTACCCAAATCCTATAAAACTTCCCTACCCCTATCACCCTTTGCTGACTCCTTTTTCAGACTCAGTCTGCCTGCACCAAGGTGATTAAAAAGCTTTATTGCTCATACAAAGCCTGTTTGGTGGTCTCTTCACACAGATGCACATAACACCATGATTGTAAGTTTTCTGAGGCTTCCTCAGTCATGTGAAACTGTGAGTCGATTAACTTCTTTACTTTTAAATTACTCAGTCTCAGGTAATTCTTTAAAGTAGTTTGAAAACAGATTAATACAGAAGATTGGTAGTGAGAGAAGTGGAGCATTGCTATAAGGATACCTGAAAAAGTGGAAGCAACTTTGGAACTAAGTAATGGGCAGAGGTTGGAATGGATTGGAGGGCTCAGAAGAAGATGAGACGACGTGGGAAAATCTGGAACTTCCTAGAGACTTGTTGAATGGTTTTGACCAAAATGCTGATGGAGATATGGACAATGAGGTCCAGGTTGAGATGGTCTCAGATGGAGATGAGAAACTTATTGGAAAATGGAGCAAACGTCACTCTTGCTAAGCTTTAGCAAAGAGACAAGTGGCATTTTACCCCTGCCCTGGAGATCTGTAGAACTTTGAACTTGAGAGAGATAATTTAGTCTATCTGATGGAAGACATTTCTAAGCACCAATGTGTTCAAGACGTGACCAGACATTTTGTAAAAGTGTACGTTTATATGTATGAAGAAAGAAATGATCTAAAATTAAAAATTATGTTTAAAAGGGTAGCAGAGCCTGAGTTCGGAAAACTTGCAGCCTGACCATGCTGTAGAAAAGAAAAACCCATTTTCTGAGGAGAAAGTTAAGCCTGCTGCAGAAATTTGCATAAGTGACTAGGAGCCAAATGTGAATAGCACAGACAATGGGGAAAGTGTCTCCAGGGTATTTTATAGATCTTCATGGCAGTCCCTCCCATTACAGGCCCAGAGGCCTAGGAGGGTAAAATCATTTCCTGGGCCAGGCCCAGGGCCCCATCACTGCTCTGTGCATCCTTGGGACTTGGCGCCCTGAATCCCAGTGGCTACAGCTTCAGCCATGGCTAAAAGGTGCCAAGGTGCAGCTCAGGCCATTGCTTCTGAGGGGGCAAATCCCAGGCCTTGATGGCTTCCACCTGGTGTTGGGCCCAGAACCTGGAAAAGCTGCAGGCACTCAATGCCAGTCCATGAAAGCAGCTGCAGGGGCCCTACCCTGCAGAGCCACAGGGCCTTGGGAGCCATTCCCAGGATATGAGACATTGAGTCAAAGTATATTATTTTGGAGCTTTAAGATTTAATGACTTCCCCACTGGATTTCATTCTTGTACAGAGCCTGTAGCCCCTTTGTGTTGGCCAATTTTTCCCATTTGGAATGAGGACATTTACCCAATTCCTGTACTCTCATTGTATCTTGGAAGTAACTAATTTGTTTTTGATTTTCCAGGCTCATAGAGAGAAGGGATTTTTGCCTCAGATGAGACCCTGGACTGTTGACTTTTCAGTTAATGCTGAAATGAGTTAAGACTTCGGGGGACTGTTGGGAAGGCATGATTGGTTTTAAAATCTAAAAAGGACATGAGCTTTGGGAGGGATAAGGGCAGAATGATATCTTTTGGCTCTGTGTCCCTACTGTAATCTCATCTTGAATTGCAATCCTTATGTGTCATGGGAGGAACCTGGTAGGAGGTGATTGGATCATGGGGAAGGTTTCCCCCATGCTGTTCTCTTCATAGTGAATGAGTTCTCCCCAACCACTGCTGCCTTGTAAAGAAGGTCCTTTCTTCTCCTTTGCCTTCTACCACAATTGTAAGTTTTCCTGAGGCCTCCTCAGCCAGGCAGAACAGTGAGTCAATTAACCTCTTTCCTTTATAAATTATCCAATCTCAGGTAAGGTTCTTTAGAGCAGTATGAAAACAAACTAATACAAATGGTAATTAAAAACCTCCCAACAAGGAAAGCTGTGGGTCAGATGTCTTCATGGTTGAATTCTACCAAACATTTACAGAATCATTACACATCATTCTAAAACTCTTTCAAAAAATACAAGTACAGTAGTCCACTTAATCCATAGAAGATAACTTCCTAGACTCCCAGTAAATGCCTGAAACCACAGATAGTACTGAACCTGATTGCTATAAATCAGAACATGTTTCTGTTTACCTCCCATACATTTAGTGGCTCTTTTATCTTAACTAAGCATTTCTTGATATGTTTGGCTGTGTCCCAACCCAAATATCGTCTTGAATTGTAGCTCTCATAATTCCCACGTTGTGGGAGGGACCTGGTGGGAGACAATTGAATAATGGGGGTGGTTTCCCACATTGTTCTCATGGTAGTGAATAAGTCTCTTGAGATCTCATGGTTTTATAAGGGAAACCACTTTTGCTTAGTTCGTATTCCCTCTTGTCTTCTGCTATGTAAAATGTACCTTTTGTCTTCCACCATAATTGTGAGGCCTCCCCAGCCACATGGGACTGTAAGCCCATTAAACCTCTTTTTCTTTATAAATTACCCAGTCTTGAGTGTGTCTTTATCAGCAGTATGAAAAGGAACTAATACAGTAAATTGGTTCCAGTAGAGTGGGGCACTGCTGTAAAGATACCCAAAAATGTGGGAGCAACTTTGGAACTGGATAACAGGCAGAGGCTGGAACAGTTTGGATGGCTTAGAATAAGACAGGAAAATGTGGGAAGGTTTGGAACTTCCTGGAGATTTGTTGAATGGCTTTGATCAAGATGCTGATAATGATATAGACAATGAAATCCAGGCTGAGGTGGTCTCAGATGGAGATGAGGTACTTGTTGGGAACTGGAGTAAAGGTGACCCTTGCTATGTTTTAGCAAAGAGACTGGCAGCATTTTGCCCCTGCTTTAGAGATTTGTGGAACTTTGAACTTGAGGGAAATGATTTAGGGTACCTTCAGAAGAAATTTCTGAGCAGTAAAGCATTCAAGAGGTGACTTGGGTGCTGTTAAAAGCATTCAGTTTTAAAAGGGAAACAGCATAAAAGCTCAGAAAATTTTCACCCTGACAATGGGATAGAAAAGAAAAACCCACTTTCTGAGGAGAAATTCAAGAAGGCTGAAGAAATTTGCATAATTAATGAGGGGTCAAATGTTAATCACCAAGACAATGGGGAAAATATTTCCAGAGTATCAGAGACCTTTGTGGGAGACCCTCTCTTCACAGGACCAGAGCGTTAGGAGAAAAAAGTGGTTTCCTGGGTTGGGCCCAGGCCTCCTTGCTGTGTAAAGCCTAGGGACTTGGTGCCTTATGTCCCAGCCATTCTAGTCATGGCTAAAAGGGCCCAAGGTACAGCTCAGACCATGGCTTCAGAGGGTGCAAACTCCAAGCCTTGGCATATCATCTCTGCTAATTGGAGTTCTCTGGACTAATATGGTGTTAGAGAGCATTAAATCCTATGAATTGAACAGATGACCTATACCTATTTGTTTTGTGAGAGTTGAACGTGATGTTTAGATATTTCAAGTAAAGAGGAAGTCAAAATCACCTAAAAAATTTATAAGTAAGCTCATCTGTTAGACTGCATCAAGGTTTGAATTTTTAGGGAAAATACAGGTGATGATATCCAGGTTTGAAAAATAACAAATATTATATTAATATATAATTTGATATTTTTAAAAGAATATTTTATAACTATTTCTATGGCAATAGTTTACAAACTAAGAATAATTTTAATTTAAGGAAACCAAATGCAAAAACTTAAAATATTTTTAGTCCTTTCTTTTTCCTCCTGGGCTTCTTCTGTTTTTGAGAGGTTTTGTTTTGTTTTTTTTTTTTAACAATGGGCATTAGAATCATTTAGTAGACTGAAATAAATAGAATGGCTTTTAAGACTTATGAAGTTACTGAGAAAACCCTGAACCTCAAAAAATTTCTAACTGATATTACTGTGCTGAAGATAGAAAACTCAGTCATTTGCATACTTTTTGTATTATTTCTGTCCTAATGTTTAGCCCTACATTGTTACATTTAAAATATAAACATTAAAATATTAAAAGGAAACCAGAGATATCCTTTTCCATGCAAGAATCATGTACAAAGTGAAAGAGTTCACGCCTCTTCAAAAGGAGATAACCGACACTGGATATGAAGACAGACTTAAACACAGGAAGAATCGTTGGGGTGATCAGACCCAACACCAGGTCGTGGGGGTGACAAAGTCCAGTGGAGTCAAAGGAATGAGAAAAAGACAGTTTGAGAGAGAAAATGGGACCAGGGGCCCATTGTTGAGTGTGGAGGCTGCGAAAGCCCCAAGCTCTGGGAGCCCATGCTATATATTGGTGCTCAAACAAACACGTAGTGAGGATGTGGGGGTTGAAAGGAAACAGTGTATCAAGTGAATGAGAAACACATGGCTGCTTGAGATAATGGGGGTGCTAGAAGCAAGGAGCCAGCAAGTCTAGCAGAAGTGCAAGCCCTGCCTCAGCTTCTCTCCCAATACTCAGCTTTTCTCCCAACATGCCCCACTTCTTTTTTGTAAAAACTGCCCCAGCTATCATTATTAGCATAAGGTGGCATCTTTAAATTGAGCAAGGCAATTGCAGGCTGTGCAGCCCTTAATTGCCACTTGGTGATCCAGCTTCATTTTTCTTAGCCCTTATTCAAAATGGAGTTGCTCTGATTTGAATGCTTCCTACATATCTCCCCTTTCCCTTTTACAAGAGGACCCTTAATCCTGGGGGTTGCAGAAGGATGAAGGTCTGTCTTCTGTAACTTCTTCATGCTGAATAGGGGTGATCATACTCCTGCCTACCTATTAGGGTCTCTTGTATTCAGGGTAGAGAGGAGTTCAGTCAGAAAGCATTGGTCCATTAAGCATCTATAGGTAAAACCCTGGTGCTCCAGCAGTTTCTCAGCATGGCTCGTACTGGGGGAACCCAGGCCATGGTTGGGATCCATGGGTCCTTCTATTCTCCTGTTCCATGGTCATACACATCTTGAGGGCATCTACATGGTTTGTTCATCTCCTGCAAAAACACAAGCATATCCTCACCCCCACGTTAGTAAATGTACTGAAACACAACCAAAAGCATTTGTGGCTGTAGCTGGGAGGCATGCCATTGCTGAAGCATTTGTAACTCAGCTTCTGCCCTTTGGTTAATTATCATGGGGGTAAAACTTGCCATTGATAATGAGAAGCAGGCTTTTTCTGATTAACAGAAAGCATAGAAAAAGCAAATCGAGGCTTATCCTTCTTGTGCAACAGTATAGCAAAAAAGTAATCCTTAAGCCTTCAATTTGCACTGTACAGGTGGGTCCACTAGATGCTGTGGTTCATGATAGATCTTCAGATGTTTGGTGGGCACCCACACAGGCACCTGATTGTCACGTGGAGAGACACAAGCAAATCCTCTTACCATAAAATTATCTTTCCTTTTTCCCAGCTCTTTGTATGTGCATCCCTCTACCATACATCTTGTCCAGCCTTTTTATTTTCCTTTTGTCCTGTCAAGTGTTGTTCAGCTGCAGACGTGGGTTGATCTTGCTGAATTTTTTCCTCAATTAATTGATGTTCCTCCCATGCTTTTTTGGACATGAAGCGTTTACTGTTAAGGTTAGAATCACCTTGTAAAGTAAAAAAAGAGGTGAGACATAGCATAGGCAGGAATGCCTAAAGTTGGACAAATCCAATTAATGTCTCCTAATAACTTTTGGAAATCATTTAAGGTTTCTAAATTATCTTTTTGAATTTGAACCTTTTGAAGCTTAATAGCACTTTGCTTTACCTTCATTCCAAGATAATGAAAGGGAGTAGAAGTTTTGATTTTATTGGGGGCTATAATTAACCCTGCCGCATTTACAGTCTTTTATAACTGTTTGTAGCACAACATCAATTCTTCCCTAGTCTCAGCTGTACACAGAATATCATCCATGTAATGGATGATATAACATTTTTTAAACTGTCTTCTAACTGGCTTAATAGCTTTCCCACATAAGTTTGACAAATAATCAGGCTATTTAGCATGCCTTGTGGTAATACTTTCCAATGGTAGCTGTCCACTGGTTCTTCATTATTTATGGTGGGAACAATAAAAGCAAATTTTTCATAATTTTGGGCAGCTAAAGGAATGGTTAAAAAAGCAATCCTTTAGATCTATCACTATGAGAGGTCACTATTTTGGTATCATTGCTGGGGAGGGCAGCCCTGGTTGTAGAACACCCATGGGTTGAATCACAGCATTAGCAGCCCTTAAATCTGTTAACATTCTCCATTTCCCTGATTTTTTCTTAATGAAAAATACAGTAGAATTCCAAGGGGAGAAAGTAGGCTGTATATGTCCCTTTTGCAATTGTTCCTGCACCAGTTCTTTTAAAGCCTCCAGTTTTTCCTGTTTCAGTGGCCATTGCTCCACCCAAACCGGTTTGATAGCCAAACAAGAGGATTGGGAGCTGGAGGCTCAACAATGGTCGCTCCTAAAAATGACACCCCAATTCGGTCTGATCTGTTTGCCCTTTTGATTCTAAAGGTTCTGATTGGCCATTTTTATATTTTCCTAGTCCTTTTCCCAGGTGATATCCCATGTTTTTCATCATTTGTCTACTATGATTACTATACTGATCCGTAGGAATAGGTATTTCAGCATCCCATTGTTGCAATAAGTCTCTACCCCATAAATTGATAGGAATAGGTGTAATGATAGGTTGGATTGTCCCTTCCTGACCATTCGTCCTGTGACATGGTAAAATCAAGGAACTTTGAAAAACTTCTGAGGCAGCTCCTACTCCAACAATACCAGTGGATGCCTTTTGCTTAGGCCAGTGCTGGGGCCATTGATTTATAGCAATAATAGAAACATCAGCTCCAGTATCTACTAGTCCTTCAAAATCTTTTCCCTTAACAGTTACTGTGCAAATAGGTCTTTTGTCAGACATTTGATTAACCCAATACACAGCCTTTCCTGCTGGATTATTATTACCAAAGCCTCCTGTTCTTTTCACTGTGCTGCTTCCTAGTTTTATATAAGGTAACAGCAACAACTGAGCAATTCTTTCTCTTGGGGAGGCAGAACACGGAGAGGAACTAATAACTAATTGAATCTCTCCAGTATAATCAGAGTCAATTATTCCCATATGTACAGTAGCACCTTTTAAATTTAGACTAGACCTTCCAAGTAATAGGCCAACTGTTCCTCAGGGTAAGGGTCCCCTAACTCCTGTGGGTACCTTCTTTGGTGGCTCCCCAGGAAGTGTGAACTAAAAGATGAGTTACATAGATATTTACAATACACAACTGGACATTTTCCATTATTTTGGGATAAACTAAAATAAATTTTAAAGTTTCATTTGGAGATTTCAAAGCTGAAGATGCTTTCAGCAAATTCTTAGATCTTAAGAAAATGCCTTAGATCTTAAGAATACATTGTCCATTGTTTATAAATCATTTGCCTTTTTTATCTAAAAATTTTAATACCTGAATTTAACAGGTTTTTCTTCTGGACAAGTTCTTTGGCATTTAAGTAAAATCAATACTTTCAGAGTAGTCATCTGCATCACACTGGAGTGACTGCTTTAATTTCTAAATCATCAATTAGTGTAGCCCAGGGATACTGATGGCCTTGATACATAATTTAGTCTTGTCATTATAGCGTGTGGAAATCAGGGCTTTGGGGGCATCATCTGACCCCATTTCTTTTTACCACAGTGGTTCCTGCCACAATATCATAGGCTGATCGATTATGCTGAAAAAACAGCAGTGTGATGCAAGCAGGGAAAAAAGAAGCAATTGAAAAATTCTTGATCAAAGCTCATGTAGTGGACATTGTAATGCTAACATTTGAGGAAAGAATCACTAAAACCCGACTTAGTGCAATAAGCACTAATGTATCACATGTCACAACTCGAAGCCCCACCAGGAACTTCCCTGGGGTAGCTCCACCTGCTCCCCAGATGCAAATTATCTCATAGAAACAAATTAATAATCTGCATCATTTTCTGCAAGTCTTCCACTGATGTGTCTTTATCTATTTTTTCCATTACATAATGCATAGCAAACTTAGAGATATCCTTTATCCCACTGAGGTGCATAATGCTTAAGACAATGGTTGCTTTTACAAAGAAGAGAATAAAGAAACTCACCATCCTGGGCCAAGGATGGAATAACATATTCTCCGCCTGCCTGTTGCCCGGTCTCACTCAGGCTTCACGAAGGGGCTGCTGATCCTACCTTCGTCACTGGAGTGGCCCAGACTGATGCCTGCACATGAGAAGCCCGGGGTCTCAGGCCAGCTACTGGAGCCTGGGTGCTGATGCCAGCAGCTGTACCCGGGTCAGGGCCGGCGGCCCAGGACTCAGGAAGTAGAAGGGGCTGTAATAGCCCAGCCACTGGGACAGCAGCGCTGTCCGAAGGGAAGCTCTGCGGGGACTGCTGGGGGCTGCAGCAAGCCGGGAAGGCGGCCTGGCCAGCGGTGCCAGGTGAGGTAGCCACAGCAGGACTGATACAGCCACTCGCGCACTTGCCGGGAGCACTCGGTCTCTCCCGCGGGGCTGTGGCTTGGGCACTTCGGCAGCCCAGCACGGAGCCGGAAGCAGCCTCCCCGCGCTTCCTGAGCTCACGGGGGCGGCTCTTGATTTGTCAGGCACAGCCGTGAGGCCCGGGCTGTGGGCTGGCCAGGGGCTTGGGGTTTGGCCTGGGGGTCGTCATGGGGGCATGGGACGGTGGCGGCAGGAGGGCCTCTCAGGGTAGGGAGGGACTCGTGGCCCCCTCCACCCTCGTCGTGCCCAGGAGGGCGGCCTTGGGCTTCCTCGGGCCCCTCTGCCATTGTCGCCTCAGCAGCACCCAGCACCCTCCGCCGTACCTGTCACTGCTCCGTCTTTATACACCTTTTTGAAAAAATCTCTTCCAATTCTCTCCCATTCATCCAACTCCATAGTCCCCTGTTCCGGGAACCATGGGCAAAACAGCTTTACTGTACTAAAAATTGATAACAAACAGTACCAACTTTTACTCCCCCACTTCATAATACATGCTTTAAAAAATTTAAATAAGCAGAATGTCTGCATTCACTTTGTCCCATTGTTACCCTGGTCCTTCCCAGCGCTCAGCTTTCCCGCCGAACTTCTTTTAGACGACCTCGGGTGTCCTTTGATGAGGCGTCCTCTGCTTTCACACGCTCTAGCGTTCCTTCACCAGGGTTGCCCCACATTGGGCACCAGGAATGTTGGGGTGCTCAGACCCAACATCAGGTCTTGGGGGCAATGAAGTCCGGCGGAGTCAAAGGAATGAGAAAAAGACAGTTTGAGAGAGAAATTGGGACCAGGGGGCCATCACAAGTGTGGAGGCTGCGAAGTCTTCAAGCTCTGGGAGGCCATGCTACTTATTGGTGCTCAAACAAACAGTTGATGAGGATGTGGGGATTGAAAGGAAACAGTGTATGAAGTGAATGAGAAACATTTGGCTGCTTGAGATAACAAGAGTTCTAGAAGCAAGGAGCCAGCAAGTCTAGCAGACACGCAAGCCCTGCCTCAGCTTCTCTCTCAACACTCAGCTTTTCTCCGAACAAAGGACTATTGGTAAAATTTAAACATTTCAAAGCAGTGACACTGTGGCTGCAATACTGAATTCCTTTGTTCAGTCCACTGCATCTCCTATTCTACAATAAAACCCTTTGAAGGCATACCCTGACATCTGGTAAGTTCAAAAGAATGTTTTCAAAAATGCTGGACTTACGGTTCTTACTTGTAAGGGAGGAAAGAGCCAGAAAGACAGAATGGAATTCAGTGAAGAAAGAACAAACAGTTTCATCTGGGAAGAATGGTTTCAGACAGCTTACCAATCTCCAGTCTTGCTCTCCTCCCCTGTCCTTACTTCCTGAGTCAGAACAGCAAGATCTACACATAAAACTAATCAGTTGCTGCTAACTTCCACAAGGTGAGAGTGCTCTAACTCCTCTAAGCTATAGGTTTGGACCTTAGGGTGGGCTCCCAGAAGGTTCTACTTGATAGTTGTGTGGGTTAAACCTGACATTCCATGAAGTTATAACTAAATTCTGTGTTTTATTTGACTGAATATTTTAAAATGCAACTACTGCTCGAATTGAAATTCATGCTTGCAGAGTTCCATGTTTTCACTGAAGAGAAACTGAATGGTAGAAGAGGAGAGACAAAGAGATTAGGCTAAAGCAGATTTTACTAACTTTAATCAGACCTGTTCCACTTTTTTTTGCTCATGTCCCACATTAATTAGATTAAATAGAGGACCAGTACTTATCACTGAAATGTTTGAAAATCACAGTGTAATGATCTGTATTCTATGGGGCAATATTAGGAATAAACAGTAATTTATATGTGATGTAATAAATGCTCAATGCTTTTAAATGCCCTCTAAACTCTGTTATTTTCACAGTGATATCTTAAAGGAAATAAAACTTATAAAATTAAATATTCATAATCCCTCTATATTGACATAAAACAAATATTTTAGTAGGAATAGATGCACATGTTGGTAATCATTAAGCTTATATTAGTTTGGGAGTTTTTCTTTTTTCTTAAAAAATAAAATTACACATTTAAGTTGAAATGTATGTAAATATTTAAAAGAAAAAATAATACAAATTTTGTCATAAACCAAAGGTCAAAAAATCATAAAATCTATAAATATTATTTTATTAATGAAATTCCAGACAAATCTCTGCACATTTGGTGGTAAGGGTGTTCTTAATGATCATTCCTACACCAAAAGAGATAGCATTATTTAATAATGTCATTGATTTTGAGCCGTATAAATATACCCATTAAACATCAATGTATCAGTAACTCAATCCTTTGTTAGCTGGGTCCTAAAAATGCCTGCAGATAAGCTAATGCACTGTTTTGTCAGATAAAGTGTGATGAAGTGGAAGTCAGAATATTAAGGGAAAGTGGTCTTAGTTGGTCATGGTTAATATATCTTTGCTTTGGGAATTTTCACAAAGACATATTACTTGTGAGTTTATTGTTAAATCCCTACCCAGAACGTGCAAGTGAGGGAAACTAAAATTTAAACTACAGTAGCTTCATGCTATCTCTATCTCACTTTTTAATAATATCACAATTCCATGAGAATTCTTTGGAAAATATGGAAGTATACTAGAAAAAAAACTGTGACGCCACTGTGTAGGTGAAATAAAGTCTAACATTTCCATATTAATAACTATATAATTTTGTCAATTGATGTGTTCCAAACATTATTGATATTTACAGTTTAACTTACTTCATAATTATATGTGTATTTAATATGGGTCCCTTCTTTTGATAGAAATTTTCTTGTTTTTTTTTTTTAGTTTTAGGATCAGATGTAAAAATAATGTTTATTACCTATCATGAATAACACCTTTTGTCTACAAATGTTATAATTTGTTTAGATGACATTACATAAAATCTTTTAACAACTGCTCTGTTTCTTCCTGGAAGAGATAACTGGACTAAATGGGCCAAAAGAATCTAACAGTGCTTACTGAATTCATTCTGATGGAAATCACAAGGTGGCTTGAGCTGCAGCTCCCCCTTTTTTGGGTCTTCCTCATCATCTACGCATTCACAGTGATGAGCAAAGAGTGCATAATCATTTTGAACAATGTGGACTTGGGTCTACACAACACTTGTGTATTTTTTAAATCAGGTACCTGAATTTTATTCATCTTGGTAATTCTATGGTCATTTATCCCAAGATACTGGTAAACTTTGTTGTGGCTCAAAATGCCATTCCCTGTTATGCATGTACCATGCAGATGGCTTTCTTCATTATGTTCATTATCAGTGAACTTTTCGTCTCATCAGCCATGGCCTATGACCACTATGTGGACATCCATAGCCTTCTGCTATAAAATGTTATGTCTCAGGAACTTTGTCATGTGCTGGTGGGTATTCCATACCTTTATAGTACCTTTCAAGCTCTGATGGTTACTATAAAGATTTTTATATTGACCTTCTATGGCTCCAATGTCATAAGTTATTTCTACTGTTAAGATGTTTCTTTGTTAGCCATGGTGGACTCAAATGCATGAGGAATAGAAATGTTGATCACACTATTTTCAGTACTTAATTTGATATTCTTTCTTCTGGTAGTCCTAATGTCCTCCATGCTGATTCTATTAACTATTTGTTGAATGCATTCTGCAGAGAGCAGTAAAAAACTTTCTTCACGTATGTTTCTTGTCTGATAGTGGTGGTTGTGTTCTGTGGGTTTCTATACTTTATGTACTTGCAGCTCAAATTCAGTTCCTTTTTTTTTGATAATAATAAAATGACCTCCATGTTTTCCTCTTTAGTGATTACCATGCTTTACCATTTGGTCTGTAGTGTAAAGAACAAAGGGAGTAAAAAAAATGCCTTCTATAGTTTTTTTATGAAGCAGTGAAAACTTTGTAATTTAATGGTCAATATGGAATATTGTTCTAGGAAGCTATGATAGAGGCAAATGTCACTAATGAATATTTCTAGTACATATAAATACATTATTTTGGGCTCCACAGCAAAAACTGGGTATAACACACACAAATAGGTTTTTCCTTTTCTTTAGGCAAACCAGTCTTCAAGTTTTATATCTCAATTAAATGTGAAGTTCTTATCAACATCTCTTGCTTCTGATTCAATGTTTTCTTTAGTTATTGTATAGAAGCTCATATTCCTTGCCATATAAACACTTATTAAACTCTACATCAATAAAATATGTGTTCATTTCTTTAAAAAAGGTATCTTCTCAATATTATTTTCAAAAAATAAAGCAACAATTTAAATTATGAGAATAATCTGCAGGAAGCATATATTTGGGTGATTTTTATTAAATTAATTCTGACAATTTCTGCCTCTTAAATGGATAATGTAATTCATTTACACTTAAAGTAACTACAGATACTGATTAGTCAGGAGAGGGGCAAAATGATTGATCAGACAAGCCAAGAAGTTCTGCTCCCGTTGGGAGAAACTAAATTATGAGTAAACCAACATAATATGAACAGATCTTCAGAGAGAAAACACCAAGAGTGAATGGAGAAGTAATGCAGGCTCTGAGGTTGAAGATAAAAGAAGCTGGAAACCCTGAGTGGAATACTTGAATGCTAGAGCTAGCTCCAAGTCACCAAATAGCTCCTGGGGAATGGATGAGAGAAAGGACTGTGGAATGGCTCACTCTCACTGTGAACCTCTGAAATCCTAGCTACAGGCAACCCCATCTCATGATGAACATTTGAGCTGGCAGGAGAATCTATCCAGACAGTAGACAGAGACAAGGCTTCATTGGAGTGGAGCTGGGGGCCTTTGTGCATGGAAGAGCTCCAGTGGAACATGGCCATATGTGTCCATCCCCTAGGGCTCTAAATCTCCCTTTGGGAAGCTCTATCCCCAGCTGACTGCTAGGCTCGGAGAAAGCAGAGCCAACTTCCCCTTGGAACTGGGGCCTATCTGTTCTGCAGAAATTTCCTGCCTTCTAGCCCCTCCCATGGCCCCTGCCTGGCTACTCCACAGAAGTGTATGCACAGTGCAAACTCTGTTGCCCAGCCTGGATGTTTTGCTCTATTTCAGTATGTAACTGGTTGGGTGGGAGCATTTTGGATTCTCTAGCACACTCAGAACCCAATCCCTAAGGTACAGAGAATTAAGCTGTGAACCAGTTCTGGTGCCCCAGGGCTAAGGCATGCAGGTTGGGAGCGCCAATCCAAGATCTGTGGCTTGTACTTGTCTGGGAGAGGACCCTACATTCTCAGAGGACTGAGAGGGTTGAGATGCACAAGTTCATAATCTGGCATGGTGTCTTCTGCAGAGCTGGTCTTGAAAGGAGGTGGACTACCTCCCTAATAAAGCTTCTGCCCAAGGGAGTCCTGTGGCCTGGAACACCTAACAAAAGAAATGCAGGTGTGGTTCCAATAATCAGAAGGGGCTCCTCTAAGGTCCAGGAGTGAAGCTAGTGAGAGGGGTCACTTCTCTCCCCTCCACACAGCAGGCACACACAAGAAAATACAAAAGAAGCCATGCAGCTGAGTCAGAGCTTATCTACTGGCCATTACTCCTAAGCATCATCTCCTGGATAGCAGCCCAAACTACAACACCAAAAATATTTTGCTATTATACCCTCCTGTGAAACACAGGGCAAGCATGTAGCCACAAATAAAGACTCTGTACAGAGCCTTGGCCCTCTGAAAACATCTAGAAACAAAGCCAACCGACTATACTCAATTTACATCACAATTAAAGGAACAACAGTCTTCCCAGATGAGAAAGAATTAGCACAAGAACTCTAGGAATTCAAAAAGCCAGAGTGTACCCTTACCTTAAAGTGAGCCCACTAGATTTCCAGGAATGGTTCTTAACCAGTCAGAAATGAATGAAATGACATGCATAGAATTCAGAATCTGGGTAGCAATAAAGATGATCAGGATTCAGAAGAAATTTAAAACCCAATCTAAGGAATCCAAGAAATTCAGTAAAATGGTTCAAGAGGTGATACAGACATTTTAAGAAAGAACCAATGTGAAGTATTAACAGCAGAATAGATCGAGCTGAGGAAAGCATCTTAGAGCTCAAAAACCAGTTCTTCCAATCAACTCAGTCTGAAAAGAAAAGAAAAATAATTTTTTTTTTGAGACGGAGTCTTGCTCTGTCACCCAGGCTGGAGTGCAGTGGCACAATCTCAGCTCACTGCAAGCTCCGCCTCCTGGGTTCATGCCATTCTCCTGCCTCAGCCTCCTGAGTACCTGTGACTACAGGCTCTTGCCACCATGCCAGGCTAATTTTTTGTATTTTTAGTAGAGACGGGGTTTCACTGTGTTAGCCAGGATGGTCTCGATCTCCTGACCTCGTGATCCACCCGCCTCGGCCTCCCAAAGTGCTGGGATTACAGGCATGAGCCACTGCACCCGGCCCAGAAAAGAAAAATAATTTTAAAAATAAACAAAACCTCTAAGAAATATAGGATTATATAAAGAAACCAAATCTACAACTTATTAGCTTTCCTGAGAAAGAAGGAGAAGGAATAAGCAACTTGGAAAATACATAAGAGGACATAGTCCACGAAAATTACCCTAAACTCAGTAGAGAGATTGATATGCAAATTCAAGAAATACAGAGAGCACCAGATAGATACTGTACAAGAAAACCATCCCAAAGGCTCATAGCCATAAGATTCACCAAGGTCAATGCAAAAGGAAATAAATCTTAAAGGCAGCCGGAGAAAAGGGTCAGATAACATGCAAAGAGAACCTTATCCGCCTACCAACGGACCTCTCAGCAGAAATCTTAAAGGCCAGAAGAAATTGGCGCCTATTTTCAGCAGTCTCCAAAAAAAGAAATTCCAACCAAGATTTCATATTTCACCAAACTAACTTCAGATGTGATTGAGTGATAAAATCTTTCTCAGACAAGGGAATTTGTTTCAACTAGACCAGGCTTACAAAAAGTCTTCAAGGAGGTCCTAAACATGGAATCAAAATAAGGACACTTATTGCACTTAAGCAAAAATGCACTTAAGCATACAGCCCACAGACACTATAAAACAACTACACAATCAAGTCTACATAACTACCAGCTAAAAGCACAATGACAAATTAAAATCTCACATTTCAATACTAATACTAAATGTAAATGGGCAAGCTGAATAAAAAGACAGACTCAACCATCTCCTACTTTTAAGAGACCTATCTCACATGTATTAACACCCACAGGCTCAAAGTAAAGGGACAAAGAGAGAGCTACCATGCAAATGAAAAAAAAAAAAAAGAGAAGGAGTCACTATTCTTGAATCAGATAAAATAGACTAAAACAATAACAAGGACAGAGACAGATATTACATAATGATAAAGTATACAATCCAATAAGAAGACTTAACTATCCTAAACAAATATGCAGTCAACTTTGGAGAACTGAGATTCATAGAACAAGTTGTACTTGACCTATGAAAATATTTAGCCACAAGATAATAGTGGGAGACTTCAACTTCCCACTGATGGCATTAGACAGATCTTTGAGGCAGAAACCTAACAAAGAAACTCTGGGCTTAAACTTGACACTTGACCAACTAAATCTAATAGACATCTACAGAACACTCTGCCCAACAACCACAGAATAGACATTCTTCTCATTGACCATATGTTCAGTAATAAAGCAAATCTCTACAAATTCGAAAAATCAAAATCATACCAAGCACACTTTCACACCACAATGCAATAAAAATAGAAATTAATATCAAGGACATCCCTCAAAATAAAAAAAATGACGATTAAACAATTTTGTTCTGAATAACTCTTAGGTTAACATCAAAATTAAAATTAAGGCATAAATTTTAAAAATGTTTTTCAAGTAATGAAAATAGGGAGACAACTTACCAAACTATCTGGGATATAGCTAAAGCAGTATTAAGAGGGAAGTTTATAGTGCTAAATACCTTCAATAAGAAGTTAAAAGATCTCAAACTAAAAGTCTAATTTTGCACCTACAAGTACTAGGGAAAAACAAACAAACAAACAAAAAACAGAACAAATCAACTCCAAAGCTAGGAGGAGAAAATGTAGAGTAGAACTGAACAAAGTTGAGACACAAAAATTTACACAAAAGATCAATTAAACCAAGTGTTGATTCTTTGAAAAATTAAACAAGATTGATAGACCATTAGCTAGATCAGAGATAAAAATTTGATATTACATTGTTCCCATAAAATACAAAACATCCTCAGAGAAAACTATGAACTCAATGCACACAAATTAGAAAATCTAGATGAAATGAATAAATTCCTGGAAACACACAATATCCCAAGGTTGAATTAGGACTATATTAAAACCCTGACTAGACAAATTTTTAGTTCTAAAACTGAATCAGTAATAAAAAAAAAAAAACCTGCCAACCAAAAAAAAAAAAAAAAAAAAGCCCTGGATTAGATGAATTCACAGCCTAATCCTACCAGGTGTACAAAGATCTGGTACCAATTCAACTGAAAATAATACAAAAAATTGAGGAGGAGAGACTCCTCCTTAACTCATTCTATGAATGCAGCATCTTCCTGATGCCAAAATCTGGCAGAGACACAGCAAAAAAAGAAAACTTCAGTCCAATATTCTTGATTAGTATAGATGCAAAAATCCTCAAAAAATATTAGCAAATTGAATCTAGCAGCATATCAAAAAGTTAAAACTTCATAATCAAGTAGGCATTACTCCTGGGATGCAAGGCTATTTCAACACATGCAAATCAATATATATGATTCAACACACAACCAGAATTAAAAACAAAAACATACAATCATCTCCATATATGTAGAAAATGCCTTTTATAAAATCCAATATCCCTTCAGGATAAAAACCCTCAACAGACTAGGCATTGAAGGAATGTACCCGAAAATAATAAAAGCCATCTGTGATAAACCCACAGCCACATCATACTGAAAAAGCAAAAGCTGGAACCATTTCCCCTGAGAACTGGAATAAAACAGGTATGCCCACTCTAACCACACCAATTTAACATAGCACTAGAAGTTCTAGCCGGAGTAACCAGGCAAGAACACCAACAAAAAAAGGCATAAAAGTAGAAATAGAAAAAGTCAAACTATCTCTTTTCCCTGATTATATGATTCTGTATGTAGAAAACCCTAAAGCTTCCACCAAAAGCCTCCTAAATGTCCAAGCTAAGAGTCAAATCAAGAACACAATCCCATTTACAGTATCCACAAAGAAAATGAAATACCAAGGAATCAGCTAATGAAGGAGGTAAAAGAACTCTACAAAGAGAACTACAAAACACTCATGAAATGAATCAGAGACGACACAAACAAATGGAAATACACTGCAAGCTCATGGACAGGAAGAATCAATATTGTTAAAATGACCATATTGTCAAAGTAATTTATGGATTCAATGCTACTCATATCAAAATACTAACATCATTCTTCATAGAATTAGAACAAAATATTCAAAAAAAAATCTAAAATTCATATGAAGTCAAAAAAAAGCCAAAATACACAAAGCAATCCTAAGCAAAAAGAACAAAGATCACTCAACTGAACTTCAAACTATAATGTAAGGCTACAGTAATCTAAAAAAGCATGATACTGTCACACACACAGATCACTGGAACAAAAGAGAAAACTCAGAAATAAAGCCATACAACTACAACCATGTGATCTTTGACAAGGCTGACCAAAAAAAAAAAAAAAAAAAAGATGAGGAAAGGACTCACTATTCAATAAATAGTTCTGGGATAACTGGCTAACCATATGCAGAATATTGAAACTGTACTCACTACTTTTCACCATACGCAAAAATTAACTCAAGAGGGATGAAAGATTTAAATGTAAAATTTCATACTATAAAAATCCTGGAAGATAACCTGGGAAATAACCTTTTGACCTCAGCCTTGGAAATTAATTTTTGGATAAGTCTGCAAAAGCAATTGCAACAAAAACAAAAATTTGACAAGTGAGACCTAATTAAACTAAATTGCTTGTGCACAGCAAAATAAACTATCAACAGTATAAACAGACAATCTTCAGAATTGGAGAAAATATTCATAAACTGCATCTGATGAAGGTTTAATATACAGACTCTATAAAGAACTTAAACCAACCATCAATCAAAAAACAACCCCATTAAAAAATGGGCCAAGGACATGAACAGGCACTTTTCAAAAGAAGACATACAAGTGGCCAACAAACAGATAAAAAATGCTAATCATTACTAATCATCAGAAATGCCAATCAAAATCACAACAAGATACCATCTGACACCAGTAAGAATGGCCATTACTAAAAAACAAAACAAAACAAAACAAAAAAACAGAGGCTGGCAAGTCTGCCAAGAAAAGAAAATGCTTATACACTGCTGATGGGAATGTAAATTATTTCAGCCACTGTGGAAAGCAGTTTGGAGATTTCCCAAAAACTTAAAACAGAGCTACCATTTGACCCAGCAATTCCATTGCCAGCTATACATTCAAAAGGAAAATGAATCATTCCACCAAAAAGACACATGCACAAGTATGTTCATCATCACACTATTCACAATAGCAAAGGCATGAAATCAACATACGTTCCCATCAATGGTGGATTGGATAAAGAAAATAAGGTACATATACACCCTGGAGTACTATGCAGCCATAAAAAAGAACGAAATCATGTTCTTTGCCACAACATGATGCAGCTAGAGGCCATAATTAAAACAGAATCAGAAAACAAAATACTGCGTGTTCTCACTTTTAAGTGGGAGCTTAAACATAAACATAGGAAAGATAGGCACTGTGGACTACAATAAGGGGGACAAGGGTGTCTGTTGAAAAACTACTTATTGAGTATATGCTTGCTTATGTGAGTGAAGGGACCCATACCCCAAACCCCAGCATCATGCAATATACCCATGTATCAATCCTGCACATGTATCTCTGTATCTAAAATAAAAGTTGAAAGTTAAAAAAAAAAAGTAATTACAGATGTTGGAAGACATACTTTCTACTTATTGCCATTTTTTTCTTAGATGTAATATTTTTGTTATTATTTTTCATCCTTTCCTCCATTTCAAGTTCTCTTTGAGTTTGTGTTTGAACTCTAAATTATGCATGGCTATATCAAATGTCCATAAGGCTTTTCAAAGAATGACCTAAGAATTTTAAGCTGAACAATTCATAGGTATCACACTGAGAAGGAAGATATTCTAGTTACAAAAAAGCTGGAACGTATCATCCTTGATCAACAACTGGGCACCCACTAGAGATTTCAGAGACAAATGTTACTCCAAATGCTTCTGAGGGCTTGAAAACAAGTGTCAAATACTGCTGACTAATCTTTGTTTAAAACATTTAATATTCTTTCAAAAAACAATGCAAAAATATACAGCACTGATTAACACAAAATTCACAATATTCAGCATCCAATCACAAATACTAGACATTTGAGAAAGCAGGAATATGTGGCCCTATCTTGAAGATAATTCAAGTAGATATTGAAATGGTATAATGATAGAATTAGCAAGCAAGGGCTTTAAGACAACTGTTATAAATATGTTTAGTAAACTAAATGATTTAACAAAAACATTAACACAGTGAGAAAAAAGTGAAGATTTATGAAACAACATATATGGGGCTTCTAGACATAAATATACAGTATTGGATATGAAAAATATATATTGAGTGAGAACAATGGCAGATTATGAACTGAACAAAAGATGACTTAAACAGTCAACAATGAAGACTACTGAAAATGAAGCCAGAGTAAAAATATACTGAATGAAAACCATGAAAATAGTCTTAGTGATTTGTAGAACAATAACAAGTTATTTAAGTCATGTTTAATTTTAAGTCTAAGTGTATAGAAGAGATTATATAGTGCAGAAAATACACAGTAAAAAATATTGGCCAGAATTTTTTTCTAAATGTATTTTAAAAAAACCAAAATCCTAGACATACAAAAAGCTAAAATAATTCCAAGTAGGGTAAATTGAAAGGAAATTATGCTAAAATGCATTATAGTCAAATTTCTGAAAACCAATAACAAAGAAAAATTCTTAAAAACAGCCAGAGATAAATGATACATCATAAAGAAATGAAGAAATTATTTGCCACTGATTTCTTGACATAAACAATACAATTAATAAAATATTATCTTAGCTTAATATAGTTTATAAGAAATTGTTTTATGTCAGTTTATAATCATATATTCAACAAAATATATGTGGTCAATGGATGTATTATCAAATATTATATAATTTTTTTCAAGAAAGTCATTATTTCACTTACTTGTGACTTGTTGGGGATTATATATGTAATATTTGCATGCAATGCTGAAAATGGCATTTGTGATTTCCAGTCTTTAGTGATATTGCATAATTTATTTTTTCAGTTAGACAAAGGCATAAGTATTTACGACTTTTTCTTAATGGAACATTCGGAGAATAATCAACAGATATTCAAGGCACTTTCCCTCAGGTAATTACGTAGAATTTGTTTAACCTTGAGTCAGGTTAACATTTCAACACAATGAGTCTCAAGGGAGGAGAAAAAATTTAAATCCATTCTGTAGCCACCTATGAGGCCTAAAGCAGTAGAAAGCAAAGCAGATTCTCCATTGAGGTAAGCGGAAATATTGGTCTTAGAAAATTTCAAAGGGTACATCCTTAAAGTAGGTTGTCACCAAAAATCTTGAAGGGTCCCATTCTCTGCAAAACTGTTGCCTCCCTTGCAATATACTGTTCTGTCATCAATAGGACAGATGTGCAGACAGACCTGTTATACAGTCTCCAATACTCGGGGCTGGTCATTATTTATGCTACCTTAGCTTTCAAATTACTTCATGCTTCAGTCATCTATTTTAACAAAGATCTTTATCATTATTTACCTTGTGTCTTTCCTGTCTCATTCTCACTTCCTAACAATGAAGGGTATCCCTAATGGAGAAGTGGTGTGTTAAGAGTGTTTATGAGAACATATTCTGAAGGCAGAATGGCTTTACTTGAATCCTTACACTACAACTTATAATGTGAAAGATCTTTGTTAAATTATCCAACTCTTTGTGCCTCAGTTTCTTTTTCTTTTAAATGGGGATGATATTACTGCCTACTTCCTAAAGTTATTGTGTAGATCATATGAGTTAATATGTGTAAGGCACTTGCAAAATTGCCTAGCATGCAACGGATTTCTTTAGGTTCTTGATATTCATTTGTATTTCTCTATCCACTGAGCCCTTTTTTATGATTCTCTCTTAAATGTTCATGAATTATAAGAACAGCCAGGTTTTTTTTTTTCCTGTAGAAGGATGTATAATTGGGGGATTATACATCCCCCAATTGCTCACTAGAAGCAGCAATTCAATAGGCAAAAAGTTCAAATGCAGATTAAGATATTATTAAAAAAATTCTCAAATCATGGCATAAAATTTCGTTTTTGGTAAACAAGCTGAATTTATAGACAGAAGTATTGACATGTATATAATGGTCAGAGATTTCCTACTGCCCTATTCACATCAATAGTTTTGAAAATCTTGTCTTGCTTCTTTCAATGATCAGCAAAAATGTAAAGTTTAATGTATAGATGTTTGTTTTACAAATTACCTGAAAATTGTGGTAAGCAGAAACAAAAGTGGTAGCTATTTTTACATAATTAAAATGACTCTGGGTCCAAAAAGTAGGTCATAGTAGCTACATCAAAACAACAACTTCAAAATATCTTGCCCCTTTTAATTCACACTTTACCACAGTTTTAATGAATGTGACTGTAGCTTTGTGTGGTTTTGACCTGATGGGAAGAGGAGACTCTATTTAGAATTTGAAATAAAGGAAATACCTCTATTGCTCATACATCAAATTGTTAATTTTCTTAGAAGATAATGTTTCAAATATAATAAATATTGATTTTCTAGTTTGCACAGTTACCAAGACGAATCATATGGTGAAACACAATCACACGGCAGTGACCAAGGTGACTGAATTTATTCTCATGGGGATTACAGACAACCCTGGGCTGCAGGCTCCACTGTTTGGACTCTTCCTCATCATATATTTGGTCACAGTGATAGGCAATCTGGGCATGGTTATCTTGACCTACTTGGACTCCAAGCTACACACCCCCATTTACTTTTTCCTTAGACATTTGTCAATCACTGATCTTGGTTACTCCACTGTCATTGCCCCGAAGATGTTAGTAAACTTCATAGTGCACAAAAACACAATTTCTTACAATTGGTGTGCCACTCAGCTAGCATTCTTTGAGATTTTCATCATCTCTGAGCTCTTTATTCTATCAGCAATGGCCTATGATCGCTACGTAGCCATCTGTAAACCTCTTCTGTACGTGATCATCATGGCAGAGAAAGTACTTTGGGTGCTGGTAATTGTTCCCTATCTCTATAGCACGTTTGTGTCACTATTTCTCACAACTAAGTTATTTAAACTGTCCTTCTGTGGCTCAAACATAATCAGCTATTTTTACTGTGACTGTATCCCTCTGATGTCCATACTCTGTTCTGACACAAATGAATTAGAATTAATAATTTTGTTCTTCTCAGGCTGTAATTTGCTCTTCTCCTTCTCAATTGTTCTCATATCCTACATGTTTATTCTAGTGGCCATTCTCAGAATGAACTCAAGAGAAGGGAGGTACAAAGCCTTCTCCACCTGTAGCTCTCATCTGACAGTGGTGATCGTGTTCTATGGGTCATTGTTATTTATGTACTTGCAACCCAAGTCCAGTCATACTTTGGCTATTGATAAAATGGCCTCAGTGTTTTATACCCTGTTGATTCCTATGCTGAATCCGTTGATCTACAGCCTAAGGAACAAAGAAGTAAAAGATGCTCTAAAGAGAACTTTAACCAATCGATTCAAAATTCCCACTTAATATCTTAATACTCAGTTGCATAGTTGGATACAATAATCTGTTTAGTACTCTGTCAAACCAATTATAACATAAAAAAAGTAGAAATACTCTATCTGCTTAGATTTTCCTCTTTTTCTGGACAAAACATGTCCTCTTAGAGCAACCTGTACTCTTTGCCACCTCAATGGAATAAATAAATACTATATTCAGGTAATATATGTCCTAAGCAATTTTCGAGATCATACCGGAACCGCTACTATTTATAAATAAGGCAAATTATGTCAAACTTAGAGTTGTAGAGTTAAAATGAAAAGCTTATATAGTTCGAACAGAGTAAAAATAACCGGAAAATTAGTAATAGATATTTCCCAGCAGGCACTAGGTATTAAATGTAAATAAGATTGAACCATGGAGAACATGTAGGCTAGATAGGAAGAAAGAAAGTAAGTAAATATGTGATTATAACACAACATGAAAAGGCTGTTTAGCCTGACCAACTTGGTGAAATCCCGTCTCTACTGAAAATACAAAAATTAGCCGGGCACAGTAGCATTCACCTATAGTCCCAGCTACTCGGGAGACTGAGACAGGAGAATTGCTTGAACCCGGGAGGTGGAGGTTGCAGTGAGCTGAGATCACGCCACTGCACTCTCCAGCCTGGGCGACACAGCCTGACTCCATCTCAAAAAAAAAGAAAAGAAAAGAAAGAAAAGGCTGTGTAAACATTAAAGCTAAGAACACAATAAAGTATGCTATCTCAGAATGAGGTTTTTCAATCAGATGAAGTTAGTATTGTATATCTTAGGGATAAAGTAGGTTTTTGATTAGGAATGATGAGAAAAATATTGGATTATTCTAGATCCTCCTTGACAGATTCTAGCACTATTGCAAACACTGGTTTATGAGAACTTCCTGATAAGCTGATTTAGAATTGGCAACCTGAAGATAAATAAGTTATCTCGTCATCTACTGTAATGGTAGCAATATAGAATTTTGAAAAATGTATGGAGATAATAACACAGATTAAAAAAACTTACACACTCGAGGGTTAGTTTCATCTTCATTCCTGTCTTCTTTGTCTCCTTCATGAGCCTGTCTACACAGTGGCATGGAATGTATTCTACCATAATGCTGCATCTACATTGTGTACTTTCACTCAGCAAATAAATTCCTTACATCTTGGTGTTCTTCCATTGTTTCGATGGGCCTCTATTTTTTTCGATTTTAAAAATATATACACTTTTCTAATTGTGTCTGTTTCAATTTAATCTAGTGTTCAAAGTAAAAATTGTGAGGAATTGAATCAGAAAATGAACCAAAGTGTCTTTATCCAGATCCATTTCTTTCATTTTTTCCTCTACTTTCACTTATGATGTATTTTACTTCATCTAAACATAAACTGAACATAGTAACAGTAATACAAAATTGCATTACCCAATCATATCAAATTTGTTTACTTCTGATTTTGATAACATCTGATCCTGCTCATAAGCATATTGATTTTTAGGAATCAATTTTACATTTGCACTGTAACATTTTTATTTTTTGAGACTAAGTCTCGCTCTGTAGCGCAGGCTGGAGTGCAGTGGTGCGATCTCAGCTCACTGCAACCTCCGCCTCCCGGGTTCAAGCTATTCTCCTGCCTCATCCTCCCGAGTAGCTGGGACTACAGGTGCACACCGCCACGCCCAGCTAATTTTTTGTATTTTAGTAGAGACCAAGTTTCACCGTGTTGCCCAGGCTGGTTGTGAACTCCTTAGCTCAGGCAATCCACCCACCTTGGCCTCCCAAAGTGTTGAGATTACAGGTGTGAACAACTGTGCCCGGCCTCATAGTAGAATTTTATATTATAATGCACAAATATAACTCTTTGGTTTTGTATATTTTCCCTTCCCAAATTCTACAATTTCTATCCCTTTCTATAATCCACAACTAAAATTAAATAATATTAATAGCATTCTGTAATACCATCCACACAAGAAGGGCTTTTAAAAAATCATGCTATATTATGTTCTCTGCAATTTTTTTTTACTTTAGAATTCATCAGCAGAATTTTTCTTGACCAATAAAAATTCTTTTTAAAAAATTTTTAATATCAGCATACAACTCTGGAAAATAGACAAATCACATTGTACTTAGCCATTCCTTGATTGATGAACTTTGGTTGTTGACAGTTTAAGTTATTTAAACTGCCACCTAAAACATATGCTGTAATAAATATTTTATGATTATAAAATAAAGTACTGGTAATTTTTATTTCTCAAATAAATGTATATGGTTATTCCACATTCTAATAATGTGTTGTTGGGTAAATATTTTGCATACATAAATTATAATTTTAAAATATTTTAATGAGAATAAATGCCATGCAATGTTATTGTTTTCTAAGTGGTGTTTCCTCTTTTGTCCATTTTTTTAATGAAATACTAACATTTTAAGAATGAAGTACTAACATTTTTATGAATACTAACATTTACTAATATAATTGTGTGATTAAAAATGCAGAATGACAATAATAGGTGTCTAAAATCAGCTATTTGATGTCATAGATAAAATATAGATGGTTTTCAAACATTACATTCTTTTCTACAAAAAGTTTATAATATTCCAGACTTAGTTGGACACTGTTGTTTTCCCTAATAACCACAAAACACACATTCTGCTTACAATTATAATCATGAGTAGTTGAAAAATAATGCTGCCAACCTATATAAAATTCCTTTAGTATTTATACATTCTCAAACTTCTTCCCAGAGTTAAAACCTTGAGCTTTATTTGATTTATTATCATTCCATGTCTAATTAATGACTTGGTACACCAAAAGCTTTTACCAAGGATATTTTAATATATCTGTACTTACTAATGTTTACATGACAAGAGTTGAAAGGTCCTAATGACTGGATTGTATCTCAGGATACATACAATTATTTTTTTTAATATATGTACACAGTTTTATATATAATGCAGCATCAAATATGGGCATTTTCTCCTATTTTACACACTCAGATATGTTTAAAACACTTCTTAAGGCTACAAAACAGAACATAGAAAAACAAATAAGAATATCTTCAACACTTATAAAAAGTGATATGATAAAGAATATAAAGTACTAGTTTTCTTTCAACACTTCAAACATACGTATATATACTTTTTTTTACAAATAACATCACAAATGATCACATATTCACATGCTTTTAAATATTATTTATACTCAATTTGAGGCTATTATCATTTTTGATACATAACATTTTTGTAGCTCTGAAACAATGCGAAATTTTTAATCCATTTCAGTAAGTAAGTAATTTTAATAACTACCACCAAAGGTGACTGTTTTAAGAGTGGACAGGTGTAGACCTACCCTCATGGCATAAAAGTAAGGTTCCCCATATCTGGCTTTAGATCTGCTTCTATATGACACAGAAAAAATTCAGAATAGCCAAAATAATCTTGAGAAACAACAAAGTTAGAGCACTCACAATAGCTACTCCATGGCCTCCTATAAAACTCCAGTACTGGAGATAATGCAGCACTTTATAAACATAGATAGATAGATTCACGGTACAGAATAGAGTCCAAAACACATGTACATATGGATGTTTGTTTGATTATCTACTAAAAAGCCCACTTAATTTATATGGGACCTTAGACACATATAAATATCACCTACAAGGCTGTAACTAAAAGGCAATCAAACAAAAATATGATAAAATATATTCCACATAGTAAGTATTAATGGTCAATATGCACATGATAAAGAAGCCCAACATCCTCAGCTATCAAGGAAATGGAATTACAGTAACAGTGGGATACTATTTTCCATCAACTAGTTTGAGTAAGATTTAAAATATTTCATTACCAAGGAGTGAGTGTCAACTTGATCAAGAGTATTAGCTCCTGAAATTATCTTACTTGCTGATTACCATGTACAATGGTACTTCACTTTGGAGAACAGTGTGGTGATTATAAATAAGGCTAAATGCATTACTACCACACGTTTCCAGAGTTCACCTTCTGGATGTTTATCAAAGGGGAATGAAAACATGTCTAAAAAATGTGTACATTTGTGTTATTGATAGCTCTATTCAAAATAGTATAAAATGGAAATATTTCAACTGTTTGTAAACAAAAATGTAAATTGTGCTATATTCCTAAAATAGAATACTACTCAGCAATAAAACAGAATGAGCTATTGCTATATACAGGAGCACAGATGAATTTCAATAGCATTAACCAGACACAACCTACTATATTATTCCTTTAACATGAAGTTCTAGAACAGGTAAACTAATATATGGTGATAAAAACCATAGCAATTTCGAGCATGTGAATTCCAATGAACTAAGGTTTTGCTACCAATTTCAGCCATTTACTCTCCCACTAATTGGGATTACTTTTTAAAAGAGGTCTTTTGCCCTGACATACAAGCTTTAGAAAATCTTAGAAGAGGGGTGGTTGCATGTCTTAATGCTGGGAAGCGGCAACTTTGGGTGGAACTTACTGAAATGGATTAAAAATTTTGCATTGTTTCAGAGCTACAAAAATTTTATGTATCAAAAATGATAATAGCCTCAAATTGAGTACAAATAATATGTAAAAGCATGTGAATATGTGATCATTTGTGATGTTATTTGTAAAAAAAAGTATATATACATAGTTTGAAGTGTTGAAAGAAAACTAGTACTTTATATTCTTTATCATATCACTTTTTGTAAGTGTTGAATGTATTCTTATTTGTTTTTCTATGTTCTGTTTTGTAGCCTTAAGAAGTGTTTTAAACATATCTGAGTGTGTAAAATAGAAAATGCCCCGTATTTGATGCTGCGTTGTATATAAAACTGTGTACATATATTAAAAAAAAATAACAATTGTATCCTGAGATATAGTATGGAGGAATTTACTGCAAAGAGACATTGGGGAACATTTCGGGATGATTAAAATACATTATTTAAATGTCAACTATATATAGTTGGCATTTTATTGTATGTAAATTATTGAACTTTTAACATAAACCAATATAATATGGCCCTTTTATTTATTTTTCTAAGTTTATTGAGTTATAATAGGCAAAACAAATTGTATATATGTAAGGTGTACAACATGACAATTTTTTATTTTGTTTTATTTATTTATTTATTTATTTATTGTAGACATGGGGGTCTTGCTATGTTGACCAGGCTGGTCTTGAACTCCTGGGCTCAAGCCATCCTCCTGCCTCAGGCTCCCAAAGTGCTGAGATTACAGGCGTGAGCCACTGCACTTGGCATCGTGATATTTTCATAAACATATATATTATGAAATTATTACCAAGATGAAGCTAATTTACATATCTATTATCTCAGGTAGTTAAGTTTTGTGTGTGTGGTAAGAACATTTAAGACCTACTGTGTCAGCAATTTTCAAGTACACAATACAGTCTTATTAACTACAATCACCATGCTGGACATTAGATCTCCAGAACTTATTTATCCTCCATAATTTACATTTTACACTTAACTTACATAATTTACATTACACACTTACATTTAACATACTACATTACATAACTTACACTTTATACTCTTTGATCAACATCTCCAAGTGGCTGCTACTCCTCAGCCCAAGCAACCACTTCTACTGTCTGCTTCTATGAGTTTGATTGTTTTAGATTCCACATAAAAGTGTGACCATAAAGTAAAACATTACCCTTTTAATACTATCTTTAGTATTAAGCCTCTCAGAAGCTTTCCTCAAATTTCTATATAATTTACATAAATAAAATTTTTAAAGAATATATGATTATATACTAAACATATCCCAGAGTTTACTTAACAAATTTCTACACTGTGTAGTTTTTATCTCAC
Source organism: Pan paniscus (assembly GCF_029289425.2). Lineage (NCBI taxonomy): Eukaryota > Metazoa > Chordata > Mammalia > Primates > Hominidae > Pan > Pan paniscus. The sequence continues at coordinate 57,507,462 of NC_073258.2, forward strand.
TGAAAAAATAATCTTATGAAGATTTTATTTATATATTTAAGTAACTCATATTACTTCTGTAGAACAGATTTCCAGAAGCGGGTTTTCCTCCCAATGAAGATTCCATCTTTTCAGCTGTTTTGGGCCTAACATAAGAGGTTTAGAATAATTATGTTCCTCTGTTCATGACAAATTTTCATTATTCAGCCAGCAAAACCTCTTTCTTATTCATGTTTTATTCTTTCTTGTTATGGACTGGATGGTCTATCTCAAAATTCATACGTTAAAGCCTTAATCACTAGTGCCTCAGAATGTGACTGTATTTGGACACAGAGCCTTTAAAAAGGCAATTAATTTAATTAGGGTCATTTAGCTGGGTCCTAATTCAATACAACTGGCATCCTGATAAGAAGAGAGATTAGGACAGAGAGAAGGAGATATACCAGGCACATAAACAGACTGAGGGACAACTATGTGAGGACACAGTGAAAAGGTGGCCCTCTGCAAGCCCAGGTGAGGGCCCCAGAAAAAACCAAACCTGCTGAGACCTTGAGCTTGAACTTCTATCCTTCAGTACTGTGAGAAAACAAATTTCCACTGTTTAAGCCACTCAGTCTGTGGTATTTTGTTACGATAGTCTTCAGTGTACCTTTCATCTTAATTTCTTTACCCAGTCCCAACCACCACCATCGGGAAACTGCCACAAAATAACTCAATGTGAATCTGTTTGTTTTCTTGTGCTCTTACAAAGCATACAATAGTTTTCTATGTCATGGATTTATACTGTACATAAATGTCATCATGCTGTATAACCCCATTTTCTGCTTTAATTTAAGGCCTGTAGAAGCAGATCTTTGGATCTACAAAGGGGACTTAATTCCTAAATATGATAATTTCCCCAAGGCATATTCCTTTCTAAACAATTCCATTAGTCATTACATGGATAAAAATGCATACATGCTAAATGTTTAGTGTTTCAAAAAATGCCTTTGTTCATCAGGGAATTTATGTTTTATACTTTGAAATAAGAGTTAAAGGGAGACAACACAGATAGTGACATAATAAATATATTATTTATAGATAACAGGTTTTGTAAAGCTGTGATACCATCAGCTTCTAGCTCTTACATATCTCATCTTGCAATAATGAATCTCCGAATGGAAGTGAATTACTTTAAAAGATGCAGTTTAACCCCCATGTCCCTTAGCTGTAATGAACTTGAACTCACTTCAATAATACAAAATAAACACAGACTACCAGAAGGACTCATGGGGTGTCTGATTGACTTTCTAGAGGGAGACCTTGTTAAGAAACCGGTCCCAGGAGGCACCTTCCCCAAAGACATGAAAGGCAATGTGTAGATACTAGAGTCACCTGTGCTTCAGAGTTAAGGTCTCAAAGGCTTTTAAAGCCCCACCAACTCTCATTGCCAGTCATGTATAGACTCTAAGAACCTGAAGCAGATTCTCCTCTAGAGGTGGGTGGAAAAGACTTACCTTATTTTTGTATAATGACCTTTTAAAGATCAAAACCATACTTAAAATGAGCCAAGGTATGGTTTTGGATCTTTTAAAGCTCATTATACAGAAATATGATAAGATAAATAAGTTTGTTTTTCAGATTTATAACTGTTTTTAGGAATAGAGGGCATCAAATATGATCAAGCTATTTACGTCTCCAAAATAGAAATGGCATCATTATGTCTCATGTACTTAAAAAATTATGTCACTACTGAAACTAGGAATTTCTGCTCATAGAGACTGTTTATATCATGGTTGTATTATTGCAATATTATTTACAATAAAAATTGTATATTGTACAGGATAGCCTATGAGAGAAAACTGGATAGACATCTACCCAAAGTCAAAATGATGCCCCTTTTTGAGAATACAAGTTTAGAATGCAAGTATTCTCAGAAAAATTATCCATTCAATGTGGTAATGTACAAGCAAATATATATAGAAGCATAATATGTAATCCACTGCAATAATGGAAAGTGTTTAGTTAAATCATCTATCTTATCATAAAATAAATCTGTTAGCATTTTACTTCAGAAGAAATTGCAAAGAAGAACTTCCTTTAGACATCAAAACAAAGGATTTCAATTTGCAGGAAGACATTTCCAAAAGCAGGAGCAAGACTTTAAGATAAACTACCCAACCCTAGATTCCTGGTGTAATGGGACAAAATCTCTATAACATTATCAAGAGGAATATAGAAAAAAACTCATTGCCTGGGTTGCTCTTAGTTCAACTAACCTAAAATAGCATGTTCAAAAGTAAGTTTACTTTCTTTTCATTCTCCCTGAGATTGTATAACAAAAGAAAACCCTAAGTACAATGAAAGTATTTCAAAAACACACTTTTTAAAAGGCTATTATTGCTGACTAAAACTAGTAATAGGGAATAAATATATATATATATTTAAATTAAAGGCTATTATTGTTACCCATTAGCCGTAAAACACTGTGCTAAGTTAAAGACAACTCATTGAGGACCAGGCACGCTAGCTTACTACTGTAATCCCAGCACTTTGGGAGGCCGAGGCGGGTGCATTACCTGAGGTCAGGAATTTGAGACCAACCTGGTCAACACCCCGTCTCTACTAAAAATACAAAAATTAGCTGGGTATGGTGGCACCCGCCTGTAATCCCAGCTACTAGGGAGGCTGAGGCAGGAGAATCACTCGAACCCAGGAGGCAGAGGTTGCAGTGAGCCGAGACCGTGCCATTGCACTCCAGCCTGGGTGAAACAGGGAGACTCAGCCTCAAAAACAAACAAACAAACAAACAAAAAACTCCAGCCTGCCTGGGTGACAGAGTGACTCCATCTCAAAAAAACAAACAAACAAAAGCTCATCTATCTTTCTATGCTCTCAGTTCATTTGCATTTTTGAAAAGATTGAACATGCCTAGAGAGTAATCAGAAATGACATTTTTAAATACTACAAAATTAAAGTTAATTAGCCTCATTTGATGCTACCCTCATTTCTGGTTTTTAAATGTATGGAGCCACTGCTACAAATGGTGGACAAACTTTGCAGAGAAGATTCTGCTTCTCACTAAAAAGAAAGTAATCTCAGAAGAATCAATACCAGTGAAGATATGGAAGGTCAGAAATAAAAATATGCCTTTAATGCATGTTTTGTAGGGTAAATGACCAGAAAAGTCATGTGAATCTGATGATAAATGAGGTAAAAGCATATTTCAATTATTCTAATGAATACCTTGGATAACATAACCTAATTGCACAAAAATCCTTAATGACTGGCATTTCTACCAGTACAACCACAAAGAATCATAACGTGGTGAACCAGAAAGGATACAATAATTAATGAAAGTATTATAGAAGCCTTGCTCTAAGGAAGTAGAAGAGAGAGGTGCATAGGATGGGAAAGTATTCATAGAAATTAGCAAATAGTGCAATCTTGAGATTTAAAAGAGAAAATTATAGGATGAATATGACTTTTGTGATTAAAAATGATTTTTTAATAATTAATTATTGAATTTTCAGGTAAATCATAAAGCCAGTACAGCACTAGGTTTCAGCAGAAACAGAGTATCTGATACAATCTGTAAACATTTATATTGGCTGATAGTTGGCATGTTTGCTAAGGGGGATAACAAATAGACTGAAAGCTACAGACAGAATATTAAAATTGGAAACCCAGGGAAGGCAAGGTAAGAAAAGGGCATGGGAGGGGACACAGAAGCACAACTACCTGTGGTGTAGTGTTTGGAAATAAAAGGAAAACTAGAGTCTCAAAACCAGGATTGATCTTCAGTGGGAAACGATGCAAACTGAATGAAGAATAAGTTAGGAATTTTGATTATAAGTTTTTATAAAATTTTGACATATGAAAAATACTTTATCATTGTCTAGATTGATGTTTCTCAAGCCTAAGCACATCAATATCCTCCAGACTTAAATATTAGCTTGCTTAAATTATTATTTAAATGTTTCATAAGCACATAAAGTTTAATATGTTCAAAATATCACTTTGCTTACTCCATCTTAAAACATATTGTCTCATATTCAAAAATGGCACAGCTGTTACCCCAGTCAAAATAAATCCCCCATCTGTCATTCTCTCATATATAAGTTATATAACTTATTATATAAATTACATTGAGGAGGTCATCATCTTGTTTCTGCTCCTGTCAGTGTTACCATGTTTTGATCATGAGTTTCTCCATTTTAGCTGAAGCCCACGTTATCTTATACCAGAAACCCCATATCAACCTCTAAACTCATTTTTTGTGGTTATTTTAAAATTTACATTCTTGCCCTGCCTCGAGCTTTTTCAATCCTATAATTCATTATCTTTATAACAACAAGAGTAATCTTTTTAAAACTTAAAGCTAATAATGTTTTTCACCTATCTTAAAATTTTGTCATGACTTACAATTCAAGGCCTGCAGGTCTCTGTCAAGCCGTGGGTGCGGGCCTCTCTTCAGCAGGACGGAGTTTGTTAAAGTTGTTAAAGAGTAAGGTCTACTTTAAGAGATATACCAAGTGAAATTTAGAAGACGACGAGAGGGTAAAACTGATTACAATGCTCGGAAACGCTTGGTGATACAGGATAAAAATAAATACAACACACCCAAATACTGGATGATAGTTCATGTAATAAACAGATATATCATTTGTCAGATTGCTTATGGCTGTATAGAGGGGAATGTGATAGTCCGCGCGGCACATGCACACGAACTGCCAAAATATGGTGTGAAGGTTGGCCTGACAAATTATGCTGCAGCTTATTGTACTTGCCTGCTGCTGGCCTGCAGGCTTCTCAATAGGTTTGGCATGGACAAGATCTATGAAGGCCAAGTGGAGGTGACTAGTGATGAATACAATGTGGAAAGCATTGATGGTCAGCCAGGTGCCTTTACCTGCTATTTGGGTGCAGGCCTTGCCAGAACTACCACTGGCAATGAAGTTTTTGGCACCCTGAAGGAAGCTGGGGATGGAGGCTTGTCTATCCCTCACATTACCAAACAATTCCCTGATTATGATTCTGAAAGCAAGGGACTTAATGCAGAAGTACACCGGAAGGACATCATGGGCCAGAATGTTGCAGCTTAGTCGCGCTACTTAATGGAAGAAGATGAAGATGCTTACAAGAAACAATTCTCTCAATATATAAAGAACAGCGTAACTCCAGACATGATGGAGGAGATGTGTAAGAAAGCTCATGCTGCTATACGAGAAAATCCAGTCTATGGAAAGAAGCCCAAGAAAGAAGTTATGAAGAAGAGGCAGAACCATCCCAGAATGTCCCTTGTTCAGAAGAAAGATTGGGTAGCTCAAAAGAAGGCAAGCTTCCTCAGAGCTCAGGAGCAGGATGCTGAAAGCTAATCCAAACAATTTTCTATGAGGATTTTTCAGATAAAGACAATAAACTTATGGACAGCAACTAAAAAAATTAAAAAATAAATAAAATTCAAATAATCATTGTGACCTAATTCTTCCTTATTATAATCTATTCACACTGTCCTTCCCCCTCAAAAACTAAATTATTTAAGTTATTTTCTACCTCATACCAGTATTTTCAGCATATACATTCTCCACTAGAATCCTTTAATGTTCTTACTACGATTCATTAAACATCTGTTTCTTTCAGATCCTTTAGGTCTCAATACAAGTGTCACCTTCTCAAGAAGGCCTCAACATCTTAAAATAAAAGTCAAAGAAAAAGAAATTAAAAATAAAAAAAGAAACTGCTAAAATCAAAAAAGACCTTCCCGTAACATACCAAGTGAAATATTCTCCCAAGTTATCATAATGTATCTTCTTGTTTAATTTCTTTATTACACTGATTGAAATGTGCAATAATCTTGTTTCTACGTTTCTTTACCAGATTTTTGTATGCTTCCTATCATTGGAATAGTAGGTCCGTAAAACAAGGGATAGCTAGTTTATCTGAAGTTTGCACGTTACCAGAGTAAGGAATTCAATAAACAGGTGGTAAATAAATAAATAAGAAGATTATTTTTAAAAACAAGAAAAAGTGTGATGTTTGGTTTGAGAATCAAACTGAGATCAGATATTAACAATGTTAGGAATTATTTTGGTTCACTTCATTCTTTTTTCACACTGCAGAATAGTTTTCTATTTTTCTTTTCATTTTATCTTTATTTTTAGAAGGAGAAAAAGTTTAAACAACTCTAGGATTTTAAAATTCAGACATTTTTAATGATATAGTATTAACTCTTTGTAACTTAACTCCACATTTTTAGATAAGGGACTATGACAGGATTTCTTTGGGCCAGGTGTTCACAACAGGGGAACTATAAATTATAGCAGAGACTGTAATTGGCTTAGTTAGGGGTGGAAGATCATCTTAAATATAAAGAACTCAAGGGAAATATTTAGCCATATTAAAATAGCATTTAAATTCTATGTCAAATATGAGCATTGTAGTTATCACAGAAAGTCTATAAAATAACAATATTTACTCATTACAATAATAAAAATATAAAAAATATAAAAAAGATGAATAAAAAGCAACAAAAGAGCAGATATACTTTATAAGTGGTAAAAATAATATCTAATTATATAAATAAAAATTGTGATTAAATATAAAATACAATGTGAAAACTATGAGGAGCTGTACAAACTTGTGAAACAGAACCAACAAAAGACATGAGAAAGAAGGAACAGGAAGTAGTATCCAGTAAAGCATAATGCCAAGAAATTACAAAAATAATAAAATTTTCACCAATATTATATATTGAAAGCTAAAAAAAAATTGACACCTGAAAAATAAATGTGAGGACATATCTCCATGTATTTTAGTCAGAGTTAATTTAAAAAAGAGAGAAAAAGCAAACAGACATGGATGGTAAAATGTATGAGTTAAATGTGCATAATACACATCATACAAGGATGAAATGATAAAGAAAATGGGTCAGGATAGTACCTAGAATCACCCATTTCTAAGAAAAAGCAAGAAGTCTCAAATTTAGAAATTGGATTATTTGCAGACATAAAATGCCCTCAAGCCTTTCTCATGCCTAATGCAAATGATATAAAATATTAATTGTGGCTTCAAATGTTTGCAAACTAAGAATATACTCATAATTCAATAAGACTGTGAGGAAGTAAATCCTCAAAATGTTTCATGATGCTGGATCATCTATTTAATTTACTATACATTTCCATACTTGATCTTTCTGTCTCTGAAATAATTACCAAGTTTACTTATTAGACCTAGAAGCTTGAGTTTAATAACTGAGTTAGAGTAATACACAATTCAAAGAAATGTTATCAGGGAATTGTCCTAGCCATATAAGGGCAGTCCTACAAATAATTCTTTAAAGTTTTTAACCTCTCTTTTCCCCCAAACAGATGAATTTCCAAACTCTGACATGGCTCCTGAAAATTTCACCAGGGTCACTGAGTTTATTCTCACAGGTGTCTCTAGCTGTCCAGAGCTCCAGATTCCCCTCTTCCTGGTCTTTCTGGTGCTCTATGTGCTGACCATGGCAGGGAACCTGGGCATCATCACCCTCACCAGTGTTGACTCTCGACTTCAAACCCCCATTTACTTTTTCCTACAACATCTGGCTCTCATTAATCTTGGTAACTCTACTGTCATTGCCCCTAAAATGCTGATTAACTTTTTAGTAAAGAAGAAAACTACCTCATTCTATGAATGTGCCACCCAGCTGGGAGGGTTCTTGTTCTTTATTGTATCTGAGGTAATCATGCTGGCTTTGATGGCCTATGACCGCTATGTGGCTATGTGTAACCCTCTGCTCTACATGGTGGTGGTGTCTCGGCGGCTCTGCCTCCTGCTAGTCTCCCTCACATACCTCTATGGCTTTTCTACAGCTTTTGTGGTTTCATCTTGTGTATTCTCTGTGTCTTATTGCTCTTCTAATATAATCAATCATTTTTACTGTGATAATGTTCCTCTGTTAGCATTATCTTGCTCTGATACTTACTTACCAGAAACAGTTGTCTTTATATCTGCAGCAACAAATGTGGTTGGTTCCTTGATTATAGTTCTAGTATCTTATTTCAAAATTATTTTGTCTATTTTAAAAATACGTTCATCAGAAGGAAGGAAAAAAGCCTTTTCTACCTGTGCTTCACATATGATGGCAGTCACAATTTTTTATGGGACATTGCTATTCATGTATGTGCAGCCCCGAAATAACCATTCACTGGATACTGATAAGATGGCTTCTGTGTTTTACACGTTGGTAATTCCTATGCTGAATCCCTTGATCTACAGCCTGAGGAATAAGGATGTGAAGACTGCTCCACAGAGATTCATGACAAATCTGTGCTATTCCTTTAAAACAGTGTAATTTTAAACAGTACAGGTAAATGAGGAGAGAGTTAATATAAGCTGCCATCATGTGAGAGAAAATGTAGGAAAAAGAAAGGGTAGGTAGCCGAGTTACAGGTTCGTAAGCAATCATAAGAATTACAACAAGATACAATTTAGGGAGATTTGAATTAAAAAATAAACTGAAACTCTTTGAGTTGTGAGGTTAAGTTAGAAAAAAAAATGTTATTTACCAATTCTGCCTGGGATTAAGCAGGTAGACAGTTTGAAATAAAAATGGTTTCCAGAAGTTAGAAAAAAAAATTAAAAAAAGTTAAATAAGTTTGAATGAGGCAAAATATTACGGTGAGAGAAGTAAAATTGACTTTCTTGTTCTTTGTCTTCTTTCACTGCCCTCCAGGTATAGTTGGGTATAGGCAATCAATTCATCTTGAAAAACTGAAATTACGGATGATTAAAAGATCCTCTTCTTCATCTAAGTTATCAAAATTAAACTAACAATCATATTTAAAATAAAATTTTCTAATGATTTCTTAATTTTGCTCTAAGAATGAAATGAATACTATCAATGAATTTATATTTTGAATGCTAACCAGAATAAGATTAAAATAATTTTATTCCACTTAATATAATTTATACGATTTTTAAATGAGAGACACAGAGTATCATATTTAATGTGCTTTCAGTCTGGATTTGATTTCAGTCTGGATTGTACACTCCACGGATTCTGTACAAATGTCCCTTTCTCCTTACTCTAAGTATTATTCTTATTTAGTGTACAAAATGAATGCCTTGTGTTATGATATTATTATACATTGAGTGAAACATATTAATGAAAGTTTCTTACATAATTGGAAATAAAAACAAATTCATTTTATAAAAATTTTTTTCTGCTTTCTGATAACTCTTGTTCACTGAGTGTACATTTAAATTTCTTGCACAGCTTTGAATATGAGGGGACGCAGCTATATTTCAGAATTATCAAATCAGAATCATAAGATAAAGGTCAATACATTTATATGTTAATAAGCTTCATGGGGAATTTTTGACATAGAACCCTTAAGAATGAATCTTGGGGCAGTGGCTCATGCCTGTAATCCCAGCACTTTGGGAGCCTAGGCAGGCAGATCATTTGAGGTCAGGCGTTTGAGAACAGCCTGACCAACATGATGAAACCTCATCTCTACAAAAAATACAAAATTAGCAAGGTACAGTGGTACATTCCTGTAATCTCAGCTACTCAGGAGGCTGAGTCAGGAGAATTGCTGGAACCCGGGAGGTGAAGTTTGCAGTGAGCCCAGATCTTGCCACTGCACTCCATCCTGGGAGACAGAGCAAGACTCTGTATTACAAAAAAAAAAAGAAAAAAGAAAAGAATGAATATACATATACTGGAGAAGATATATTACATTCTATGTGTATGTTCACCTTATTTATAAGGGTGTTTCAGTGTAGAAGAGTTTCTTCAATTATAGGGAGTAAATCTTCAGTCATGATAATTATGATATGTCAAAAGAAATGTAGGAGGGTGGAGCTAGATGTTTGAATAGGATTCTCCAGGGATCACTCCTCAGAGAACCATCAATTTGAACAAATATCCATGCACAAAAATATCTTCACAAGAGCTAAGGAAACCAGGTGGAGTTTGCAGCACCTGATTAGAGCGTAGTAATAAGAAAAGATGCATTGAGGAGAGTAAGAAGAGCAACTTTACATCACCCACGTCACCTCTCCTCCAAACCCAGGAAACACATCATAGACAGACACACCATTTGCTTTGTAAAAATAAAATAAAATGAGCATAGCATATGTTTTGGTCCCCAACACTAGGACTACTATAGTAAAATCTAGCACCTGGCAGCCCCTCATGGCCCCTGAATCCAGGCTGGTAACTCCTGACTGAGGTCTGAGCCTCCTGCAGACTGAGTCTCCTGGCCTGCCCTGGTGCCAGGCACGAACCTATAGGCACAGCAAAATGTACCTGATTTCTTGCCTCACTGATGGCTGACTACATTGGTCTTGGGCTCTGGGCAAATCAGGCCTTAGTGGCAGTAGACTTTGAGTATACTCCAGTGCTGCACCAGCCTCAATAGTCACCAGGATTCCAGCCCCAAGATGCACTGACCACAGCAGTCTTGGGTTTAGGGTACCACCTAGCACTGCAACAGCTGCCGTGGTCACAGGATTAAGGACAATGCCACCCAACCTGCCCAAAAATTATAAGCAAGCTTACAGTTTAAGACTGTTCCCAGAAAAGAATTTCCCAGACTGTGAAGACCAAAATAAATAATAAAATGCCTCCCATCAAAACAAAGCCCAGGACCCGATGTCTTCACTGCCTAATTTTACCAAACATTAAAAAGCAAACTAATAGCAATTCTGAAACTCTTCCAAAAGTTTAAAGATGAGGGAATATTTCCAAACTTATTTTACAAGGCCAGCATTATTACCCTTATATCAAAACCAGAAAAAAAAAACCACAAGAAAAAAAGGAAACTACAGGACACTATCCTTGAGAAACATACATGCAAAAATTCTCAACAAAATACTAGCAAACTGAATTCAATAGCATACTAAAAAGATAATTTACTATGATCAGTGGAATTATTCCAGGAATGCAAAGATGGTTCAACATATGCAACTCAATAAATGTGATACATCACATTACCAGAGAGAATGAAATCATATGATCGATTCAACATAAACAGAAAACACATCTGACAAAATTCAATATCCTTTCATGATAAAACTCTAAACATATTAGTATAGAAGAAATGTAACTGAACACAATAAGACTAATACATGATGAGTCCACAGCTACTATCAAATACCTAGCAAATACTAGATCTTATTCATTCTTTCTATTTTTTGTACCCATTAACTATCCTCAGTTCCCCCCTTATCCCCCTACTACCCTTCCCAGTCTTTAGTAATCATCCTTCTATTCTCTATCTCCAGGAGTTCAATTATTTTCATTTTTAGCTCCCATAATTAAGTGAGAACATGCAAAGTTTGTTTTTCTGTGCCTGGCTTATTTCCGTTAGCATAGTGATCTCCAGTTCCATTCATGTTGTTGCAAATGACAGGACCTCATTATTTTTTACGGAGAGATAGTACTTCCTTCATTAAATACAATAACTATCAATTTAAAAAATTATCATTTAACCTAATGTGATGATAAATTAATGAAATATCATTCTTATGTGTTCATGTAACCACATTGGACATTTCTAGGGAAGGAGAAAAATTATCCTTTGAAATAAATTTACAAAAAAATGTTTGGACCTCTGCACAAGGTGTGTACCTGGTGCTATGAAGAATGTCTCAGAAAATGCTTGATTTTATTTAGACCCTGAAGTAAAGAGTGAATGATAAACCACTCTTTGGGTAATGATAAAGTTGTATCTATGTTCCTTTCAAACAACTTGTGTTGAAGAAACTAACAATACAATGAGTATAACTTTTTGGGAAGAAATTTCTGAATATCTTTCTTTATTTTATTTTATTTTAGACAGGATCTTGCTCTGTCACCCAGGCTGTAGTGCAGTGGTGTGATCATAGCTCACTGTAACTTCAAATTCCTGCACTCAAGAGATCCTCCCGCCTCACCTCCCAAATAGGATGGCAGATATGCACCACCTACCATGGTTTTGTTTTTTTTTTTTTTTTTGGTAGAGATGGGGACTCACTATGTTGCCCAGGCTGGTCTCAAACTCCTGGTCTCAAGCAATCCTCCCACTTTAGTCTCCCAAAGTGCTGGGATTACAGGCATTAGCCATCATGCCCAGCCTGAGTACTTTTCTTAATCTTCAGAAGTTTCTTCATAAAAGCATTGAGTAGATATTTTCCAATCCTGTCTGTTTCATGCTTCCTCTCTCTTGTGAATCAGGGTGCATGGGTTCCATCTATTACTTTCCTTTATTGCTCTCCTTAAAAGAAAACATGTAAAAAATAACAAGATAATGCCTACAGCAATTAAATCATACACTGTGAATTTACCATAATATCTGTGAATATTTAAACACCACTATTACTTTTTTAAATAGAAAAAGGTGGTTGTGTAAAATAATTATTTATTAAAGGAAATGAGAAGACTTGCTTGAAAGGAGGGATGAAAGGGTGTAGTTAAATAGGTAAAACACATGGAATTATTTCCTGTAGTAAACTATTCAGTATGATATAATACCGTAATGGTAGATAAATGACACCATCCCTTTTTCAAATACTTATAGAGGTATACAGAACAGACAGTAAATGTTAATGAATGAAAATTTAAAAATAAATCATTTAGTAGGTCTGAGGAACCTGAAAAGGAGTGCAGAATGTGGCAAAACAATATATTGTGTTAAAAATGCACAAAACACGCCAGGCATGGTGACTCATGTCTGTAATCCCAGCGGAGGTGGACATATCATTTGAGGCCAGGAGTTCGAGTCCAGCCGGGTCAACATGGCAAAACCCCCTCTCTCCTAACAATACAAAAATTAGCTGGGAGTGGTGGCCTATGCCTGTAATACCAGCTACTCAGGTGGTTGAAGCAGGAGAATCACTTGAACCCAGGAGGCAGAGGTTGCAGTGAGCCAAGTTTGTGCCACTGCACTCCAGCCGGCAAGACAGAGTGAGACCCTGTCTCTCTCTCTCTCTCACACACACACACATGCACACACACACACACACACAAATCATGAAACAATTTCCCTGGAAGAGATGGGGTAAATGTGCTGACGTAAGTAACATCTAAAAGAGTGTGAAAATTAAAGGCAGAATGAACTAATGAACTATACATTACACTGTAATTATAAAGTTGTGTCTCATAGGGATATGTTTTAACAATTCTGAAACAAGTATGATTGTATACTAGAACTGAATAGTTAAATAAATGGATGGCATATGGTTGTTCCCACATTTCACATTATTGGAGTAGAAGGTTACAGATTAGCAAGGAGAGTATTCTAGAGTGATCCATGTGATCAGGGATTAGTGTTAATGATGAAATGAACTTATAATCAACTTAATATAAGTACTAGATAGAAATAGTTATAGATATGTATATACAACATATATGAGTGAGTATCCACAGTTCTACCTCCTTGATCTGTCAGCTGAGAAGGCCTAAATGTATGTGAACAATTCAGTGCAGCAAACAGACTTAGAACCCAAATAATAGTTTATAATAACAATATTCCAAAAAAGGAGCCAGAGCTCCTTTGAGACTTGACTAGGAAAGGGTGGGATATTTACGTAATGAATCCAGAGCATATTATAGTTTCAGAGGTTAAGGAAGCACTGAACGAACATGAGAGAGAGAAAGGTGGGGAAGAAGGAAGGAAAGAAGAAAGCAAAAGAGAAACACGATGATGGAGCTATGTCAAAATAACACAGGAGCAAAGTGAAAGGGTTTCCAATGAATAAAGCCAGAATAATTGGTGCAACAAAAATAAATAATGTAGAATATTAGAATTGAATTATTATCCAAAGTATAAAATAATTGTTATAACATATTGGTAGAAATAAATGATTGAACAAATTATAAATGGAAGAAAAGAGACAATTGTCCCCTACAAAATTCTCACTAATTTATGTAGCTATTCTGCCCTCAAGGAGGTGAAGCATAATTCCCCATTCTGTAAGTGTAAGTTGCACCTACTGACTTCCTTCTGAAAAGTTAATATGAAAAGGAGAGAAGAGTAACTTTTCAGTGGAGAAACCTGACAGGCACTATTTCAGCCAGATGATCAAGGTTAACATGAGCAGTGATAAGTCATACTGATAGTATGTACCTTCATTATGATTTGATTAGAATGTCAATTACAGTTATGATTTTCCTCCCCAATAACCAATTACCCCAATCTAATCATGAGAAAAATATCAGAAAAAGCCTAATTGAGGGACATTTCAGAAAACACTTAACCACTATCACAGTCATAAAAATAGGAAAAGTCAAGAGGGCATAAGAAAACATAATGACAAAATTCAATATTCTATCCTGGATAGATGCTGGAACATAAAATGAACATTGGGCAAAAACTAAAGAAAGCTGAATAAAGTATGAACTTTATTAAAAACAACAAGAATGTCTGACATTCATCAACATCACTCTGTTAGCTTAGACTTACTGTGGCCCATCTCCCTCCTTTTCCATATGAATAAACGGAATTTTATTTTAAAAATGAAAATCTGAATAACACAGTTTATGTTGCCAAGTCTAGTATGTTTTTCCCCACAAAAACCTCAGGCCTCTTTATTCTTGGGGAAGAAAGACAGATGAACATATTGTGTCATCAGCAACCATGGGCTTGACTCTGATAGAACCACCGAGTTTTTAGAAATCAAGGTACAGATACAAGGTGTGCTGGTTGCTACTAGGGTGTCACTCTTTTTAGTCACTTTCAGCAAATTTAGATAGGAATTATAAGCATGGATAATAACCCATTTAAATACACAAAGAGGGTGAGTGTGGTTGCTCTCTTCTTAACCCCAGCAATTTGGGAGGCTGAGGCAGGAGGATCACTTGAGCCCCGGTGTTCAAGATCAGCCTGGACAACATAGAGAGACCCCATCTTTATGAAGATTAAAAAATTAGCCAGATGTGGTGGTGGACACCTGTAGTCCCAGGTATTCGGAGGCTGAGGTGGGAGAATCATTGAACCCAGCTACTCGGAGGCTGAGGTGGGAGGATTACTTGAACCCAGGAGTTGCTGGTTGCAGTGAGCTGTAATCACACCAGTGCACTCCAGCCTGGGTGACAGATTAAGACCCTGTTTTTAATAAAACAAATCATCTATCTATCAATCTATCAATCTATCTATCTTCTATCTACACACACATACACATATACACACATATATATTAGATATTTTATATCTATCTCTCTGCCTACCTACCTACTTCACTATTATAACTATCTAGATAAGCTTAAGCACATAGTGATGACACAGCCTTTAATCTAGCATCACAGTGTTCATTCTAGTCATCCCCACTGATCATTTTCAACTTCTTTTTCTGAGAGTGGAATACACAGCTTCTTAGCTCTAATCTAATTGTTTATTTATCTGATCAAGCTTAGTATAAATAGTTTTAGAAATGTCAGCCAATGCTCATCTCCATAGAATTCAGATACATTTCAAAAAGCTGTCTGAAGCTGACAATATAATCTACACTCCCACCAAGTTTAGTAATTTTCTAACATTAATTCTCCAAGATGCATCCATAAATTCTGCTTTGCCAATAAAATCTTTATCACTAATACTGCCCTTTGACCATGAATGAATCTCCCCCTAAAACATTTAGAACCATGTAAACTTCAAACGTAGGGCCATATTGTTGACTTCAGTATCACTAAAAAAAAACCCAAGTTCACTACGGTTCTTCTGTCAATTATAAATCCTCCATTGGAAAAAATAAATTGTCAGCTGGAAAAATTTAAGATCTAGAAAGCTCATATTTCTTAGATAAATGTTTATTCTTCTTAGATTACAAAGATATATTTTATCTTTAATAATTTTCCTAGAGGAAAATTAGATAGTGAGAGTCATTTTGTGTGCCTGAGCTAAAATACAATTTCCTCAATTATTGAAATTACATTTCAATGACAGACTTGAGACTCTAGAAATTGCATATTTATTAGTAATTTCATGATTTTTCTTAACTATGAAAAAGTCTCTACACCATTTAATGTTTTTTCCTTTGTTTACATTGGCTCTACCTAAAGTTCTCACATAATAATTTCCCACAACTCAGGAGAAAAGGTGAGATTAATAGCAATGTCCCAATAGAGTCTTCTTTGAGGACATCAGATGAAAAGTACACCTTATTTTAAACTCTCTAGGGCCTTAAAATGAGGATTAAAACAAACAAATAAACCTCCCAATCTCCACCTACACAAGTCAAAGTGGAAAAAACAATGTTGAGAAAACACAAACTTTTCGTTAGAGGAGTGGAGAGAACACTGGACTTTGCTTCCAAGGATTAATGAGAACTACACTGTGGTGATGAGGGTACATTAGGCGGACCCATCTTCCACTTCTATCAATCAGTGGCACAGATGTAAGCACAGGTATCTCTGTTTGATTGCTTATTTTTTGTTTGATTGCTCATTGCAAGAGTCGAATCTGTCACAGTCAATGGAAAAATATCCCATACTATAGAAAAATTATGTATAATTTCAGCATTTTGAGGAATTAAAAAAACCCAGGGTTTCACCTTTTCAAAAATAAAAATGTAATCGACAAAACAGAGGAAACAATTGAGACTACAAAAATGTTATTTAGGGCTAGGTGCTGTGGATCATGCCTGTAATCCCAGCACTTTGGGAGGCTGAGGTGGACAGATCACTTGAGGTCAGGGGTTCGAGACCGTACTGGCCCACATAGTGAAACCCCATCCCTACTAAAATTAGCTGGGCGTGGTGGCAGGTGCCTGTAATCCTAGTTACTCAGGAGGCTGGGGCAAGAGAATCACCTGAACCTGGGAGTTAGAGGTTGCAGGGAGCCAAGATCATGCCACTGGAATCCAGCCTGGATGACCGAGTGAGACTCTGTCTCAAAAAAAAAAAAATGTTTTTTAGTAGAAATTTCATAGATAATACAATTTGAAAATTTTTGAAAGCATGTGGCATAATGCCTGACATATAATATACCTACTGAATGAGTATTGATGTTACCGAATAATTACAATAGTAATAATAATAAAGTTTAGTCTCTGATGGTAAAAGTAAATTCAGCCATCAGGATTCATCTACTTTTGAATATTATTAAAAGTTCGAGGAATGATATTTTTAATAACTCCATTAAATATCAAGCTTTGAGTGAACACTTGTCATAGCCTTAGTTGACTTTTTGTTCCTGAATCTGTCAAAAGTGCAAAGACCATGAAAGTATCTATTTCAACAAAATGGACACATGCTACAGAAGATTTATGTATTACAATCTTTTGAAAATATGTATTGGGTGCTTAATTTGTGCAAGATACTATTGTAGGCCCCAAAGGTACAGTAATGAACAAAACAAAGTTTCTTCTCATATGGAGTTTCTATTTGACAAGGAAGATGGATAATAAGCAAATATATAAAATAATATCAGAGAGCAAGCAGGGCTTGTGACTATGTGGAGGAGTGTTCCAAGCGGAGGGAATAGCAAGTACTCAAATCTTAAGACTAGAACACAAAGGCCATGCACAATGCTTAGTGTCTTCCCAGTACAAGTCAATATCGCTTGATCCATTCTGAACTTGGTAACATTTATATGCAACTGAGTTTGCACATCTAATTACATGACCTGGTAATATGGTTCATCTCTTGTGACCATACATTTTCTGTTCCAATATAATATTTATGGAATCGTTTAGATTTACTACATGTTACACAATGTCTTGCTTCTGTATATGGAAAATAACCAGAAATTAAAATATGTTGTAGTTACGGCAATAACAAACAAACAGACAAAAAGAAACTGCTAGAACGTCAGTGTGGCCGGAGTGCAGTGATTAAAGCAAGGAAGTTCAGGAATAATTCTGCAGTAAAAAACAAGTTCCTTTGAAAGGACAAAAAGAAGAGCCATCATTGTTGATCCACTGCTAAACAGCTGAGTAACATAAGCAACACGTTACAAAGCAGTAAGTTCCCTGTGGCCATTGAGTGTCATTATTATGTTGAAATAATTGTTCTGGAGGCCAACACACTGGTCAGCAAAGTTGAGTCTTTCACCAAGTAAATGGAATATAAAATCAATAATACTCTATTAATCATTTCTTTTATGCAATGTCTTTATCTATTGGATGATAATAGGAACAGATGAAACTATTAAAAGAAACTCTTGATTAATCAATTATTCTCTACTAATTAATGTTACCCGAAGGATTGCCTTCTAAGATCCCCAGTTTAGGAAGAAAACATATGAGGCCTCTTAAATAAAAAAGTTTTCCTTTATCACTTAAAATAACATTGTAAAAAATCCCTAAGTTAATATTGGACATCATTTCCTTAATTTTATTACAAAAAAATTGATGAATGGCATTAGTTGAAGCATGGCCAGCATTAACAGATGCTTCGGTAAGCAAGGAGGTGCTGCAGTTCTTCAGAATCTTTTTATTTTCCTGAAATTTAGAAAACTTAGGCATGGGAACTCATAGATCCGCTGAAAGTAAGAAAGAATGGAATTGTATAGTGACTTTTAGTATACACTCACTCACTGATCAACATTAAACACTGGTAAACAAATCTAGTCTAATGTGACAAGATTAAAAAAATTGCCACATTACATTTATCTGAACAGTCAAGTCTACTCTCTGGGTATGGTGTTAGTATGCGTTTACTCACAGACACTGTTTTCTAAGTTATGTTTGTGATGAGATATAAGAATGAGAAAAAGGATATTGTAGAATGGACTAAGCCATGAGTTACATATAGACACTTACAGTGCCAGTTACAACTCTGAATAAGAATTGTAAAGGCCTTTGTTATTCTCTGAGGAAGAAATGTATTAACTTATATTTCAAAATACCATCATTTAAAATACATACAACATTTTCTATATAAAGCGTCTGAACTTCCATATTTTACAAATGACAATTTTGGCTTTCTGTGGCCATCTATAAATCTGATTTTTCAGGCATTAAAATTATTTCATTATTTTATTGTTTAATCTCATATATTTTAAGACAAAAAATAAAGAGAATTGGGGAACCAAATGTAATGTTTAGAGTTTTAAAATATTTTTTATTCATTGGTAAGTATTTAGTGTCAAATGGCTAGTCCAGGATCAGGATCACCACTCATCCTCTGAAAGTTTTATTTTTTTGTGTGTGTGCGTGTGTGTGTGTGTGTGTGTGTGTACATGTGCATGTTGTACTGCACATATCGATTCAGTATCTCAATATCAAACCTCAAGTCATGGCATTTTGTACAAAATCACAGAGATGGAAAATTAAGCCAATTTTACTAGATGTATTTCTCATTTGAAAAAACAACTATGTACTCAAATAATTACTTAATATATTACACACACATATATAATTCTTATCCTAATTAATATTTACACCATTTAACTAAGTTGTGATTTCTAAGCTTTTGTCACTTTTCCTGTTTCAGTCAAAGTACTGTGTTCATAAAGCTAGTGTTATTGTTAGAAATTTACTTAACAGAAAACTACAGGGATGATTTTAAATTTATAGCCAATATGGAAAATATACAAATCCACTCTTCTTACTCACACAGTAATTTACAAGACATTTCTTATCCGTTGTCTAGTTTGGAGTGACTAGGACATAAGCACATGCCCAGAGCTTTTGCAAAATGTCTCATGCATAAAATATTAAGGAGTAGGTCCTTGGAAGAATTGGATACACATTTCATAGAAAGCTATTTGTGATAATTTTCAAAAAAGATAGTTAGCTACCTGCCTTTCAAAGCCAATATTGAAGATTGACACTAAATCTACAACAGCAAATATATTTTGTAAAACATAAAAATATAGTAATGTTTTTAAAGTTAGAGGACCCTTAATAATGTCATACTAAAAACATAGCTTCACATCTGCAGTTATTTAAAAACAGGTCAGATCAATAAAATCTTTAGCCTGCCTTGCAATTCCAATGAAGTACAGATTGTAATTTTTATGATAATCTTACTTGCTTCATACTCTGGAACAAGATCCTTTGGGTAAGAGACACTAACAAAACCCACATAGTCATTGCTATCTACACCTATTATGAGGAGAAATACAAGTATCCTCTTCCCAGGTAGAATAGAGCGTATTTCAAGATGGTGGGCTTTGACTCATTTATAGCTAATACATTTGCTATATTAACTCGAGATAAGTATTTTTAAGATTAAAGAGTGCCATACAATAGTTAGAGAAAAATCATTACAAGTACATTTTATAAAATAAAGTGTTTTCTCTGGTTTTATTTTAATTTTATATGTGGGTATGCATTGTGATTTTAAAACATTTCTTATTAGATTGAATTAAATAAAAATTCCTGTTTAGAATTTTTAAAAATGTTTGGAAATAAACAGTTCCATTATTGACCAAATTATATATTCTATGCCCAAACTCTGCTTTCCCCTCTTGCAGTAGCTAGAAATTTTACCCAGGATTAGTGGGGCATTCGTTAGACATTACTAGTATGTCTCTAGAGATATTTTCCAAAGAAAATAATATAACCTAGGGGCAAGGGGAAGAAATATTCAAATGTCATTCCAAAATTAATCTTTAATTCCCCATCATCTAACATCTAGAAGAGACTATATTAGGAAATGAATAAAAACAGCGTGACTTTCAACCACAAAGGGTCTAAAGTCTATCAGATATATGGAAGATATATGGAAACAGATGGTTGTAATAAGAGATGAAATATAGATTAGGTATGTCTAAATTGTTTTTGGAAGACAAATATGAAAGCTGTTAACTCAACATGGGAAGGACAAATTAAGTAGCTCTTCATAGAAGTGTGATATTTCAGCAGAGCTTGAAAGATAAGTAGGAGTTTCCATTTTCACTGTCTATTTTTCTGTAAAGAGAGAAACTAGGAATGGCAAGATTAAAAATAGAGAAGTATGGAAAGGCATATTGTTATTGACAAATTGAGACCAATCATTAATTGAAACAATGGATGCTCCTGCTGACTGGAGAGTTGAGTGGAACCGGGATAATAAAAATATTCAGAGATGATACTATAAAAACTCACATGTCCTTTCAAATATAATGCATGCTCTCCTTTGGATTCAAAGTAAAATAGTTTGTGTGCACACGTTTCAGGGTTTTGTGTTTTATAGGTGGAGAAAAACGAATGATAAGAAAAGAGACCAGAAAAATAGGGTAAATTTGGATAAAGCTTGCTTTCTTTCCAGCCTGGACTACTATCTATTCTTTCACTGCTCTATCTTCAGACTCTATGCACGCTCTGAAAATTAATAGTCCCCACTATATATTATTGAATAAAGAACTGAATGAATTGAAATAACCTTCTACAAGAGTAGCAGTTAGACAAAATCGAGGAAAATGTTAAGGATAGAATGTTCAGTCTTGGTTACAGATCACAGTGGGTGGTATAGCTAGGAACTGTTAAAGGTAAGTTGCTTATGTACTCATGTTAGTGAAAATGGTTCCGTGTGTGGGGACTAGTGTGTAGGTTTTGAAACTGTGCTTGTAACTACTAGTAGATCTTAAATCCACTTTTTAGGATCCGAAGAAGCATTGTTTGGATTAAATAGAATGGAATACAGATTACGCTAGAAAACGAAAGAATATGTAATACAAGTGGATGTCAAGGAAGCAAAAGTATTATTCTCAATATATCTATTAGTTCCATGCCATCTTATAACAAGTATTTATTTCTATAGTTTGTCATAAAAAAGTTTGAGTCTGAAAGTTAGTCTTCTTGAGAAGGGTTTGGTCTGAGCAGTGCAAAGACCAAAAATTCTCTTTTTACTTACCTCCCTTTTCTCTTTTCTTTTTCCTATTTTAATTCAAAATTGACGTTCAGTTTTTAACATGCAATTAGAAATTTGGAATTTATGGGTTCCCATGTCCTTATCCATCAATTTCCATGTTGCTATAATTAGACATTAATGTTCCATCTGTATTAGGGTTTTAGGATATCTAGTATATACTTACATATTGTATATCTAATATGTATCTTATACATATAATAAATATAATTTATTTAGAATAAAATTAAGGTAAATAAGTATTTTTTGAAAGTTACTACTTACCACATAATGTTGCTCAATAAATATGTTTATTAATACAAAACACAAATAACTGAAATGGATTCTTTAATTGAGCAGAAGTAAATACACAAGAGCTATTAGTAAACTCTGAAGAACAGTGAAGAAACACAGGCTCTTATTTTATTTATGTATTTATTTGCATAGTAATTTTCAGAGCGTGAAATTTATAAGTTTTTAAGGAAAGCTCTATTTTCAATTACTAGATATAATGGTGGGAGAGAGAGAGAAGAAAAAGGAGTTGGAGAGACATGATATTTGATACTATTTGGGTATTCAATAATTCAATTATAAAAATTATTCAAAATGAATAAGAAAATGATGATACACAACTTTAAATAGAGTAGGAAAACAAAAATTAATGCAAAAAATGTAATTAAATCAGTTTTTTAATAAAAGATTAAAAAAGCAGACATAAAATGAATTGTAAAGAAACATAAATTTCCAAATCTCTTAGAAAGCAAATATCAATTTTACTCTAATTTACAGGATAAGATTATGTGAGGATTCATTCCCTACATTCATGTAAGTTCATGCTTTAGATATAAAGATGTTTATACAGTGTTATATTCTTTTTGCTCTCCATCACATTTCCAGAATTCCAGTATGCTAACAATCATTATATTAGTTAAATAAATTAATAAATAAATCTAATTAATTAAACTGTACAATACAGTAAATATAAAAACACCACATATAGGACTTACAGTATTAAAATATGACTTAGACTTAACTCTTTTCTCTACTTCCACATTTAGATGGCCAGAAAAGATATGGCTCACATCAATTGCACCCAGGCGATAGAGTTTATTCTTGTGGGCCTCACAGACCATCAGGAGTTGAAGATGCCCCTCTTTGTGCTATTCTTATCCATCTACCTCTTCACAGTGGTAGGCAACTTGGGTTTGATCCTACTCATTAGAGTGGATACAAGTCTCAACACACCAATGTACTTCTTTCTTAGCAACCTAGCCTTTGTTGATTTCTGTTACTCTTCTGTCATTACACCCAAAATGCTTGGGAATTTCTTGTACAAACAAAATGTTATATCCTTTGATGCATGTGCTACTCAACTGGGCTGCTTTCTCACCTTCATGATATCAGAATGCTTGCTACTGACTTCCATGGCCTATGAGCGATATGTGGCCATTTGTAACCCTCTATTGTATAGGGTTGTAATGTCTCCAGGAATCTGCATTCAACTTGTAGCAGTTCCTTATAGCTATAGCTTCCTAATGGCACTATTTCACACCATCCTCACCTTCCGCCTCTCCTATTGCCACTCCAACATTGTCAACCATTTCTATTGTGATGACATGCCTCTCCTCAGGCTAACTTGCTCAGACACTCACTTCAAACAGCTATGGATTTTGGCCTGTGCTGGTATCACATTCATCTGCTCTGTTCTGATTGTCTTTGTCTCCTACATGTTCATTATTTTTGCCATCCTGAGGATGAGCTCAGCTGAAGGAAGACGCAAAGCCTTCTCCACCTGTAGCTCTCACATGCTGGCAGTCACCATATTCTATGGCACTTACAACCAAGCTCAAGCCATTCTCTTGATGCAGACAAGATGGCCTCTGTCTTCTACACGGTGATTATTCCCATGTTGAACCCCTTGATTTACAGTCTCAGGAACAAAGATGTAAAAGATGCCCTGAAGAAAGTCATCATCAATAGAAACCATGCTTTTATTTTTCTGAAACTGAGAAAATGAGTTCAATAGACAAAAATGGGCATTCCTTCGTAACCAGGTTTTCCCCCACATTAATAAAACTATTGGAATACCTTGCTCTTAATTGGTAAGCAATAAAGATCTGTTTACTGAAAAAAATTATTCTTTGCATTTTTGTAATTTTTTTGACTTAAAATCATATTTCATATGTAGAAAGTACCATGAGAATTTACATCATTCCTCACAGGAAAAATGTATTTTTAAAATGTATTATCTCTTCTGATAGTTATACAATTAGGTGCTGCCAAGAATGGAAAAAATGAAAGCACTCTGAATGCCCAGTTCAGGGTTATAAGAGTTCTTTAACAATATGTTAAGACTATTTTATAGTATATTTAAAATTAAATTTAATAACATTTAATTAAATTACCTGCAACAGTATCTCTACATAGAGGTAATTTTTCTCCCAGGGGAACATTTGTCAATGCCTAGGCTTATTATTGATTTTCACAATGACAGGATACTGTGAAGGAATGCTATTGCTATCTAGAGGGTTGAGGCCAGGTGTGCTGAAAAATATTTTACAATTCACAACATGGCCCCTCACTCAAAAAAATTATACATCCCCAAATGATAATAGTGCTGAAGTTGAGACAGCCGGTGTTAAATAATTTTTTTTTCCTCTAGAGTCATTCTGTAGATTCATTCAGATCAAGCTGGTTGATAGTGTTGCTCAAGCCTTTTTTAGCTTAATGGTTTTCTCTTTATTTGCTCTATCAATTATTAAGACTGATGTTAAAATCCCAAGTTAAATTATGTATTTACATTTATTTTCTGTCAGTTTTAATTTTAAATGTTTTGGGGCTCCTTTGTCATTTGTGCATGAATTTCTAGTTACTTAATTTACTGATTTTTTCCTTATTAGCATTATTAAATGCTCTTCCTTTTTTGTGATAGCATTTTATGACTAAAAGTCTATATTTTTCTGACAATATAACCACTTCATCTCTCTTGCGGTTATTATAAGCATGGAAGAGTATTCCATCATTTTACTTTCATTATATTTGTGATGTTAAGTGTACATTTTGTCTCTTGTAAACAGCTAATTGTTGGATTTTTGTCTTTGTAATTAACTCTGAATAGCTCTCCCTTTTAATTAGAGTATTAAGTCCATTCATTTTTAACGCAATTACTGATATGGCTGAATTTACGTCTTTCATGTTGTTAATATTCTAAATAGTTCAGTTTTTTTTTATTTCCTTGTTTGAGTTCTAATGCCTATGTTAAAAAATTTTAAGTTAGAAATTTAATTTCTGATGTGTTAAATATGTACACACACAAACAGACACACAGACATGCATTAGTAATGGTTGCTCTAAGGATTTCAATATTGATTTTAACTTATCACCATATACTTCAGATTAATACTAGCATAGAACTATGTAAATACATACATACATACACACATATGCAGTGTCTACTTATAAACCTCAAGACAGTATTATCATAATTGAATATGTATGCAATTTTATGTCATTAGGAGGACACAAGAAATATACAATTGTATGTCACTTATATAAATTAAGAAGAGAATACTTATGTAGACTATATATACACAGACATATGACTATTTATATCAATAATAAGATGATACGTCAATAAATATAAAAAATGATTGACATATCTGCCATTTCCAGTGTGCTTCGTGTATTTCTGTGATTGAAATTATCATACAGAATAATTTCTTATCCTCTGAAAGACATTCTTATGTACTTATTATAAGGCAGATTTGCTAGCAATGAATTATCTTAATCTCATTTACCCAGGTCTTTAAGTCACCTTTATTTCTGAAATATAATTTGACTGGATATAGTATTCCCTGTAGACAATTGTTTTCTTACAGCAGTTTGGACATGTCATCCCACCATATTCCATATTTTCCTTGTAAGAAGTCATGTGTTAAACTTGTGATTTTCTATAGAATTAATCAACAACTTTCAAGATTTTTCGCTGTCTTTGGCACTCAACACTTTGACTTTCATTAGCCTAAAGATTCCTTGGTGTTAATCTAACTTAAGTTTGGTTGAGTCCCTTAGATCCACATGTTAATGTTTTTTTTTTCCTCAAATTGGAGAAGTTTTCAGTAATTTATTCAAGTATTTTCCCCTTTATCTCCCTTCCTTCCTTTTCCGACTCCCACTTATTTTTACTGGTACACTTCATATGGCACACTTTATTGGTACCACTTTCTGGTGCCCCAGAAGTCGCCAGGACTTTCTTCATTTTTCTGTAATATTCTTCTTCTCTGTTTTCTAGAATAGACAAGTTTTATTTACCTATTTTCAATTTTACCAATTCTGTCTTCAGCTTTATCACTATTCTTTTTGGTCTAACCAGTACATTTTTCATTTCAGGTATTGTATTTTTATCTCCAAATATTCTTTTTTTTCCAAGAAAAAATTGCTAGAAGGATTTATTGGAGAAATTGATGAAATTTGAATATAATCAATATATTAGAAAATAATGTTGCACAAATGTTTTCTAGTTTTGATAATTGTACCTTGATAAAGTGACATGATATGTGCAACTTATTCTTTTTAAAATTATTATTTTTTTCAGTATTCCTCTTTTTTTTATTATTATACTTTAAGTTCTAGGGTACATGTGCACAACGTGCAGGTTTGATACATATGTATACATGTGCCATGTGGTTTTATCTCCAAATACTCTATCTGGTTCTTTAAGAAATATATATTAAATTTTTTTTCCATTTGGTAAGATATTGGTAAGCTAATGACTGGATCCCAGGGTTTGTATCAAATGTCTTATTGGCCTTCTCATTTATGTATTTTCAGCTGACTGTGTAAACTCAATTGTGGTTTTCACTTCCTATTTGAAATCTATAAAAGACATATTTGGGGAATCTTGTCCATCTTCATCCTTAGATAGCAGAAAAATACACTAAATTTGGGGGGGAAAAAAGTGGTTTTATAATTGCTTTCCACCCCTCCTCTTCCCTACCACCTTCCCCCAACAAAGCCTTTCCCATTGTAGAGGATTATTTTGCTTTTTCAGAGATGCTCTCCTATTCAACTCAGGCTACAGTAAAAAACAAAGAAATAGCAACAACAAAAACCTCAAAACTTAGACTGGGTAGCCTAAATGACAGAAATTTATTTTCTGACAGTTCTGGAGACAAGAAGTCCAAGATCAAGATACTTTCTGATTCAGTTTCTAGTTAGGTCTCTCTTCCCAGCTTGTAGGCAGCCACCATCTTCTGTCCGCTCACATGACCTCTTGTTTGTGAGCATAGAGGAGACAGAGAAAAAAAAAAAAAGAGGGAGAGTGAGTGAGCATACACTTTTGCGTCTCTTCTTATAAGGGCATTAACCCCCTCCCTTATAACTTTAATCTTAATTTTCTTCCAAAGTTGTTGTCTCTAAATATCATCACACTGGGAGTTAGAGCTTCAATATATGAATTTTGAGAGATACAATTCAGTTCCTAGCGGATGCATTGTTCTGTAATAAGTATTACAATAATGTTCTTCTCTTGCTATGGCCACAGATTGGCTAAAAAAATAATCTCAAAGGCTATTCCATAGACCAAGGAACTATAAAAATTAAGTAAGAACAGATAGCAACAGCCTTAAAAAAGACACAAATATTTCATGAGCATTTCAAAGAGTAAGCCAAAGAGAGAGTACCATGTCTTAAATTATTCTGTAACAGATTATTGGGAGTTCCAAATTAGTTCTTTGGAAGATATGTTGTAAAAATTTTTGCAAGGTAATTTTTATTTTTCTTTTAAAAATAAATCTAAACTTTATCACTAAGAAACAACAAAAGGAAAAGAATACAAATAAATAAATAAATAACAAGAACAACAATATGAACAAGTAAAATATGAATAAATAAATAGCACTATTAATAATAAAATTATCAATCAATAAATAGCATTCCAAAAATAAGAACATTACAGCAATAATGTCATGCTAAGACAGAGCTATAGATCTTTGGTTCCTCAAAGCTTGAGAATGATGTTAATTTATCTCTAGCCTGCTTTGGAATCCCTTAGGTCATTAACTATTTTTTCTGATAATTTTACTTGCATCATTCTCCTAAATAAGATCCTATGGGACAGAGGGGACAGAGTGACTGTCAAAACCCTATATTCTGTTGCTGCCCAAACCCACTTGGAGAGGAAATAGGAACACCCTTTACCCAAGTAAGTTCAAATAATATGTTTCAAAATTAAGGTCAAGATAAGCATTTTAAAAATAAAGTAGCATAGAATATAATGAACTTTATAACATTTTAGATGGCATTTTCTGAAATAAGGCTAATGTTTTCTATAATTTTATTTCTGTTATATATGTATGTGTTATATAAAATATATTTATTATTGGTATGTGATGAAAAAAAAAGTTTGGGAATACCAAGATAAAATGTATTAGGCTGCTTGGAAAAGTTGGACACTTAATTGACTAGATTGCAATTTACATCAAAACTGTCCTTCCTATTTTTGCCCATATAAAAAGTGAGCACATCAAAACCAAGTCATCAATATGTCATTTAATGTGTTTGTTATAAGTAAAGAACATTAATTGTGAACCAGTGAAATAAATACTGAAAGATTATTGCAAAAATTTAATTATTAATTTCCCATTACCAAGCATCTAGAAGGGGCTACATTAAGACATTAATTAAAATTTCATGGCTTCCACCCATGGAGTCAGCAGTCTATCAAAATAAAATATATGAAAACAGGTGTTTGCCATATATGTAATATAGGTAAATGAATTATGTATACAATGTTTCTAGAACACAAAGATGAAAGACGGTAACACAGCATGAAAACTAGAAATCAGGGAAGCCTTGAAGAATAAATAGTTTTCATTGCAGCTCTCCATTCGCCATTCATCTGGTAGAGGTAAGTGTAAGCAAAAGCACATATAAAGCCTGGGTAACGTGTAAGGGCATGTTGTATTTGAGGACTGTAAAATAAGGTTTTTAATTGATCACTGGGTGTTGTTTGAGGAAGAAGGGAAGAGATGTGGCTGGAATTTTGATGGAAAACATCATGGACTATATTGTAAAAGGTCATGTATAACATTTTTTCAAATATAATGTACATTCTACCTTTGAGATGAGATAAAGTGGTACTTCAAGGTGAGATAATAAATGTCTTATAGTTGTCAAACAGTGCAGCCTTACCTGAAATCTCCAGACATGAAAACTAAATTTCCTATCAAATTGTTGCTTAATCATCTCAAAGCAAAATTTATGTATTTGTATGAACACCAAAAAGTCTTTAAAAACTTTGATGATACACATATTTCATGTAACAATAAGCAGCAGCAGCAGTAATAATAAATATTATCTGTTGTTATCTTCTTCATAGAAAGTGGTAGAAACATACGTGCACACATACTCAAAAATATTCATTTTTGATTTTCATGTCCATGATTTATAAAGAACATCTAACTTTTCCTGATATATTCCCCTGCTGTTCCCTGAAATAAAAATATATCAATTAGGTTTCTTTTGTTAATTTATTATTTGCTGAGATTATATTTCAGGAACTAAAATTTTAAGACACTTTTCTCCGTAGTCAACTTAAAAGGTACATTACGTGTAAAAGTTTACCTATACCAATCTACTTGCATTACTTAAGGATTTTCCATGTGTTCTTACTTTTTTGTATTTATTTCCTCAGACTTCTCTATGTTCAAGGCCTAGAGGTATATTACCTTGACCACCCATACATACTATGTATGTAGAAGTCAGCATAATCACTTTTAAAATTCATTGACAGCTGGGTGGTAAAGTGATTCTGCTGACTTATACATACCTGTAACTTTTAATACATCAGGGAAGCAAGTTTTACGGTTTAATATTATTTTCTAATTTAAAATATATTTACACCTGTTACGTGCAGGAGATAACTTTCTTTTGATAGTAATAATGATTATTTCAGATAGAAAATAACACCTTTTATAGATTAGGAAGCTTAAAGAACAAACTGAATTTTTGATGTGCCAAAGTTTATGTAACTAAAGAATGACAGAAATAAATTCCAGGTCTCCCAGTTTTATCTAGAGTTCTTTCCACTGTATCCTGCTTGACTTAAATACCTACAAAATGCCATTTTTCAATAGTTACCTGCCATTAAAATGCAACTGTTTATCACAAAAATGCTAAGTTTGTCAAAATTCACTATATTTACTTCCTCATAGCCATAATGGCAATTTACATTCACTTTTTAAGGGTAATTGAATACTATTTGGCCACAAAAAAAGAATGAATTTGTGTCTTTTGCAGCAACATGGATGGAAATGGAGGCCATTATCTTAGTGAAGTAACTCAGAAAGTAAAATACCACATGTTCTCACTTAAAAGCGAGAGCTAAATAATATGTACACATGGACATAGTATGTAAAGTACCTTTATAAATATAATAAATTTATGCAGAGAGAAATATGTGTTCCCACAAAATAACCTCTTTTACCTTTCATCCCATCCCATCCCATCCCCAGACCTCAAGTGAGCTAATAATTTTAATACTAAATTAGCACTTACATATTAACAATAAAATTGATTTTAAGGATATTAAGGTATTAAAAAATTACACAAATGTTAAGCTTGATTAAACTCTCCTCTTTTTATCCAGACAACCTGAAGAGGTATGACTCAAATCAATTGCACCCAGGTGACAGAGTTTATTCTTGTGGGCCTCACAGATCGTCAGGAGTTGAAGATGCCCCTCTTTGTGCTATTCTTATCTATCTATCTTTTCACAGTAGTAGGCAATCTGGGTTTGATCCTACTCATTAGAACAGATGAAAAACTCGACACACCAATGTACTTCTTTCTTAGCAACCTAGCTTTTGTGGATTTCTGTTACTCTTCTGTCATTACACCCAAAATGCTTGGGAATTTCTTATATAAACAAAATAGTATTTCGTTCAATGCATGTGCTGCTCAGTTAGGCTGTTTCCTGGCCTTCATGACGGCTGAGTGCTTGCTACTGGCTTCCATGGCCTATGACCGATATGTGGCCATTTGTAACCCTCTGATGTATATGGTGGTAATGTCCCCAGGAATCTGCATTCAGCTTGTGGCTGCTCCCTATAGCTATAGCATCTTGGTTGCACTGTTTCACACCATCCTCACCTTCCGCCTCTCCTATTGCCACTCCAACATTGTCAACCATTTCTATTGTGATGACATGCCTCTCCTCAGGCTAACTTGCTCAGACACTCGCTTCAAACAGCTCTGGATCTTTGCCTGTGCTGGTATCATGTTCATTTCCTCCCTTCTGATCGTCTTTGTCTCCTACATGTTCATCATTTCTACCATCCTGAGGATGCGTTCAGCTGAGGGAAGACAGAAGGCTTTCTCGACGTGTGGCTCCCACATGCTGGCAGTCACCATATTCTATGGGACCCTGATTTTTATGTACTTACAGCCTAGCTCTAGCCATGCCCTGGACACAGACAAGATGGCCTCTGTCTTCTACACAGTGATCATTCCCATGTTGAATCCCTTAATCTATAGCCTCCGGAATAAGGAGGTGAAAGAAGCTCTGAAGAAAATCATTATCAATAAAAACTAGACTTTTGTGTTTATAAAATTAAGAAAAGAAATTGAGTAAGGAAAAATGGACTTCTTTCATGGTATGATTTTTTTCCCAGTATAAGTTATCAGGATCCCTGTTTCTCAATATGTGATGTATACATATATTTTCACTGTGTAATACAATTTTCTAGAGAATTTCTCTTAGAATGTTAGGTATAAAAGTAACTATAAGAATTTACAACATTTCTCTTATTTTTCAAGTGGAAAATATATTAAAATTTTTCATTTTCTTGCATAATATTTTATACCAATTTTCCTATTTCTCAAATGAAGAGTGCATAAAAAGTCATCATCAAGATATATAATTAGTTATGTGCAGAGCACAGACAAAAGTTAACTCCTCTCCCCATCCATCCCCAGTTCAGGATTCTGAAGCTGTATTTACAATATCCCACGTGAAAAATAAAGACACATAGTCTAAACATTTTCTTTCTCAATTCCTAATTTTTTGAAAAAATACATGACAATATAAAAATGTCCTATATTTATGCATTTAACATATTGTCTTTATTAATACAAAGAGTACTGCTTTCTAACCTCACCTATGTTACTGATTGAATGTACCTTCTACTTCCTGGAAGTCTTGTTCTGTCTCTGAAGACTAACTCTCTAAGAGAACTGCTTTTCTTATGCCTACAAGATCTCATTATACTTTTTCCCAAAATGTAAATAATGTAACTCAGGGATAGAATTCTGGAGGGAGGAGGGGAGGGCATTATAATTCAAACAAATATATTCACAGTCATTGAAACATCAAAAATCATTTTGCCAGTAACAAGGATTATATACAGTTGTGCACAGCAAAGCTCAGGTAAGCTGGTCATTATTTATTAAGGTATAGCTTATAACACAATGAACCCAGTAGGCAATGTAGCCGAGTGAATAAGCCACATGCCTTATAGTCAAAGTATGTGGTTAGATCCCAAACATGTCATTGTGCTCTAGGTATGCTCTTATGAGTTTACTCATCAGATAAGTGAGAATAATGTTACTCAGTTTAGAGACTTTTATAGGACTAAGCAACATGGAAAGGGGTAATAATTCATGGTAGGCCCTTGAATATCATTTCCCTTCCTTCTGTGAACCTGCAGACCTGAGTGCTAGTCTACTAATTATAAGTCACATAAACTTGAGGGAGCAATTTATAAATGAAGATTATTGTACACCACAGCAGATAAATTGATGAGAGAGAGAGAAAGAGACAGAGAGAGAGAGTAATCATTTTAAAGTATCTTTTTAACTTTTATTTTAAGTTCAGGGATACAAGTGCAGGTTTGTTACATATGTAAAGTTGTGTCAGGGGGTTTATGGTACAGATCTTTTCATCACCCAGGTATTCAGCCTGGTACCCATTAGTTATTTTTCCTGATTGTCTCCCTCCTCCCAGCCTCCAGCATCCAAACGGCCCCAGTGTGTGTTGTCCCCCTCTATGTGCTCATGTGTTTTCATCATTTAGCTTAAGAAAGATTTGATTTTGTGAATCATGCCTATCATTTAATATTTTTGCTTCACTTTTTTTCATCTGTAGCCCACTTCCATACTTAATGGCAAAAGATTAGAAATATACTATTAATGCCCACTGAGAGATTATATTAAAATAGAAATAATTCTTAACCTGCTTTACGTTAGTGTCCATTTTCAATAATTTTCTTATATATTTGTGAGGTTGTAGAGACATAGGAGTAGTATGATCCACAGTTCTCAAAAGTTTATTTCCTCATTTTTTCTTTAAACACATTTATCTACTACATGAACATTTCAGTGCCTTCCTATTGTCTCACATAGGATTAAGCTCTGGCAGAAGATGTTAAGTCTGTCATCTATATATTGAAAAGTTGTAATTAATGTTCTTAAATGCATAACCTCTTGGCTGGGCGCGGTGGCTCACACCTGTAATCCCAGAACTTTGGGAGGCCGAGGCGGGCTGATCACAAAGTCAAGAGATCGAGACCATTCTGGCCAACACGGTGAAACCCCGTCCCTACTAAAAATATAACAAATTAGCAGGGCGTGGTAGTGCATGCCTGTGGTCCCAGCTACTCAGGAGGCTGGGGCAGGAGAATCGCTTGAACCCAGGAGGCGGAGGTTGCAGTAAGCAGAGATCACTCCACTGCACTTCAGCCTGGTGACAGAGCGAGACTCTGTCTCAAAAAAAAAAAAAAAAAGCATAACCTCTTATCTTAGCAGGCTGGTACATTTTCTGTGCATCAGCCATTCTACTACATTCTACTAAAGGGCATAGATATTTTGGGGAATAAAAGCCTGAATGTGAGTTCTAAATCTAACATTTGCTGACTTGGAAGTCCTCAACAGTTTATTCTATTTATGTATACTCTAGTTTCCTGATCTTATAAGAAAGTATGAAATATAAAAAGTAAAAAGAGGTGAAGAAAATATCAGCTATTAAATTCATATAATGAAGCAGTATGAAGATCAAAATATATCAGCTGTTAAATTAATTGTCTCAAAATCAAAAAAGATTATGATTAAAAACTTTAGAGTGAAAAAATTTTTAATTGTAATTTTTACATTTTTATACCTAATTTGAAAAAGCTAAACATTTGGAAAATTATCCAATCACAATTAAAGCTTAAAATTTTCAGGTACAAACTGAGGATTTGTTATAGAACTGTTAATATAGGAGAAAAAGATTTCTCATGATTTCCGCTTAAATTTTGCGGATGATTTTGTTAAGTTGGTTTTGTCCCTTTTGAGGACAGTCACGTTTCATTTGACAAATGCTTCAAACTCGTTAACAAATTAGTCCAGCTGTGGAACATATCACAACAAAATATTTCCAAAAAATGTGAAAGTATGAATCTGTATTTAATGGCAAATAATTGGCAAACAATCTTTTCTTTAACTTTTATTTTTGATCGGGCAAACAATCTTTAGTAGCAAATAAATTGATGCATCCCTACGGGCACCAGACAAGCACAAATTATAGAAACACCAATGTGAAAAATTAAGTTGTCAAAGTGCATAAGCATCTAAGGTATTGAAACATGGAAATATGCATATAAAATTAAAGTCAAGTTTATGAAAACAGAGGATAGCATAAAATGTAAAGAACCATTAAAATTGAATGGGAAGGCAGGAAGGAAGAAAGAAATGGAAAGAAAAAGGAAAGATCAATCTCAATATCACCACATAGGTATAACTACTGTTAACATTTTGTCATATTTTATTTGAGTATTTCTGTGCACATATATATGTATACATACATGCAATATCACCTGTATATATTTATATATGTAATCCTTTTCATGTCAATAAATGAAAACCTATATCA
This sequence comes from Pan paniscus, assembly GCF_029289425.2. Classification (NCBI taxonomy): domain Eukaryota; kingdom Metazoa; phylum Chordata; class Mammalia; order Primates; family Hominidae; genus Pan; species Pan paniscus. Next base: position 57,542,072 of record NC_073258.2, read on the forward strand.
ACTTTTAAAGGGTCATTTAGTATTTTATGAAGAATTTACAGTTACTAAATATCTATTAGAACGTATTTAGACAAATTCCATCTTACGGTAACTGAAATTAAACAATATATGTACTTGCATATTTTTATTATTTTCTTATGGACTTAGCATTGAAATCATTGCATCAAGTGGCAGAAATATTTTAAACAATTTTGATGCTTACTGTTAAGCTGCCTTCTAGAAAATTGAAGATAAATTACATCTTTACAGGATGTTCATGAGGATATCCATTTCCCACACCTTTACCAACATGGATATTTTCATCCTTTTAATTTGATCAATCTCATGTAATCTAGTCCTTTGATATTTAATAGAATTAATTATTTCCCTTTGTAATTAATAAATATGTTACATGGAAAGCAGCTAGAGATTCATTATTGATTTTGTGTTCTGCTTTTAGCATATTGCTTAATCATAAAATATTTGTCATTTACTAATTTTTGTATTATATTATTTATAATATTAACCTATGTTTATATAACTACCACCAGTGCTGTGCTGGAGGCAGCCCGTACTAACGTCCAAGAACTATATCTGCAAATCTCTTTTGAACTCATGTTCATGACTCTAGGTCAGTAGCTTAAAATCAGCTAAGATGGGAGTATTTACAGCATGGAAATCACAAAATCAACAGATGTTACAAATTAAATCTTCCTTTTTCTTTTAAATTTGAAAGCCAGTTGATAAACATCCACTGGAATGCCATTGATCTCCACCCTGCTTTGCATCCTACAGTTTATATTTTACTTTCTGTAAGAATAAGTAACCTTTAATTACTTTAAGAAATATCTTGTTTATCTTGCAAGTTTAATAAATCAATTTCAGTTTATCTTTCTTGCATTATGAATTTGAATTAACCTGTAAATAATTTTTTTCTTCCCCAAATGCCACCCCACTACAAAATAATGTGAATCTATAAATTTATTTAAGTTAAGCATAAACAATATGCTTAACTTCTGGAGCATATTGTTATGTATGCTTAACTTATATATGTATGAATATATAAAGCCAATATTTTGCCAAGTTTAATAGTAAATTAAATTTCAGGTTTTACTTTTTCCTTATTATTTAAATGGAATCTTGAAAACTATCTTTTCACTTCTACTTGAAGCTACATTTTTATTATGGTATTATTTTCATTACGTAGCTTGGTAACTGAATGCTTCACAACAATCATAACAAATCTAATAATATTTTTCCACTGAGCTTATTGGTTCAGGTACCAATAAGCTGTAATATATACTTCAGAATATGTACCAATATAGTATAATACATACTTTAAAAATAATGATATTTTTACCACTGTTTTTGTTGCATGGGCTAGGATACTGCGTAATGTTTAGTCAAAGCCATGGTTGTCTTGAATCTAAGTTGAGTAGCAATATCTAGTATTTTGCCTTAATGTAGTATTCTAAAATATGTCAGCATTTCTTTTATCATCGAAGTATTTATCCTGCTTTTCCTATAACACAGAGTTTTTATTGTATATATAACATTCCACATTTTAATTCAAGATATTCTGTCTTCTTTAACAATCCTCCAGACTACTAAGCATGTTGGAATATCTGACTGGAGCAAATCCCTTCTGATAATAAGCAGGGAGAATGACGTATAGGACAAGAGAGAGTTATCTTTCTAGTATGATCACCGTAAAATAAGTGTGAGTCAAGTCTTTAATCCAAGAAATGGAAGATTATCCAGGATGGATGTTTTGAAGATAATGGTATGAAATACTTCTACACATATTTCATGGCCAAAACCAGTAGTTCAGAAGTTACTGAATTCATCCTGTTGGGACTCACAGACAATCCAGAGCTCCAAGCCCTTTTTTAGGGGGATCTTTCTAGTGATCAATTTAAGTAGTGTCATGGGTAGCCTTGGGTTAATTATGCTAATTCCTATCAGTCCTCAGCTTCACACAGCTATGTATTTTTTTCTCAGCCACGTAGCTTTTGTTTATTTTTGCTACACCTCCTCTATCACCCCTAACAGCCTAGTGAACCTCCTCCAAGAAACTAAAAGAATATCCTTACCTACTTGGGCCTCACAGTTGCATTGCTTTATCATGTTTGTGGTTTGTGAAGTGTATGTGCTCTCAGCCACGGCATATGACAGGTATGTGGCCATCTGCAACCCTTTTCTCTATAGTATCATCATGAACAGAAGGGTCTGTATTCAAATGGTGGGAAGTACATATTTGTATGGCTTTTCTGTGAGACTCCTGCAGGCAATTCTTACATTCCACTTGTCTTTTTGAGATTCAAATATAATAAATAATTCCTATTGTGATGATGTTCCCCTAGCATGTCTACCCTATCATAAAAACCATTACAAAGATGTAAAAGAACTGATATTGTTCACACTTGCTGGTTTGAATACACTTTTCTCCCTTCTTATGATCCTCATCTCCTACATATCAGTACTGTCTGCCATTCTGAGAATTAATTCAGCTGAAAGTAGACAAAAGGCATTTTCTACTTGTGACTCCCACCTGACTTCTATCATCATATTTTATGGTATAATTACCTTCATGTATATGCAGCGAAAAACAAATAATTCTCTGGATACAGACAAAATAGCTTCTGTTTTCTGTATTGTGAAAATTCCTTTAATATATAGCCTGATGAACCACGAAGTCAAAGATGCTTTGAAGATAATTATGGAAAATCTATGTCTTACTACAAGATAAAGGACCATGGGTCTAATCATAAAGCCCTTTGAATTGGGAGGCAAAATAAAGCCAGACTTCAAGTATTTTTGCACTAGCACACCATTAGTAACCTGCTTTTTAATGTTATAATATCAAAGTTGATATCGACACAGAACATGCATTAATTTTCATATTTCATTATTTGAATTGTTAAATGTATATATTTAATTATTATGAATACATAATAGTTGTACACATTTATGGGGTACATCTAATATTTAATACAAGCATACACTGTGTAATGATCACATCAGGGTAAATGGGATATCCATAACTTCAAGTATTTATCATTTCTTTGTGCTAGAAACATTCTAATTCCATTCTCTTTGTTATTTTGAAATACACAATAAATTATTGGAAGCTGTAGTTGCCCTACTGTGCTACCAAACACTACATCTTATTCTTTCTATCTAACTGTATTTTTGTACTCATTAACTATTTCCTCATTATCAACTCTCCTCCCCAATACACTTCCCAGTCTCTGCTCTGGCAACCATCATTCTACTCTATCTCCAGGAGTTTTATATATATATATATATATATGTATACACACACACACACACACACATATATATACACACACACACATATACACACACACACGTATATATATAAGAACACATGATATTTGTCTTTCTGTGTCTGACTTATTTCACTTATAATATCATTCATGTTGTTGCAAATGACAAGATTTCATTAATTTTATGGATCAGTAATAATCCATTGTGTATATGTACCACATTTTCTCTATGCATTCATCCACTGATGGAAACTTAGGTGGATTCCATATCATGGCTGTTGTGAATAGTGCTGCAATAACATGGAAGTGTAGACATCTCTTCAATATACTAATTTCCTTTCTTTTGGATATATATCCAGCAGTGAGATTGCTGGATTATATAGTAGTTCTACTTTTAGTTTTTTGAGGAACCTCGAGATTGTTCTTTACAGTGACTGCGCTAATTTAATTTACATTCACACCAATGGTGTTTGAGGGTTCTCCTTTCATCATATCCTTGCCAGCATCCATTATTGCCTGTTGTTTGGATAAAAGCCATTTTTAACTGGGATGAGGTGATATCTCATTGTGGTTTTGATTTGCATTTCTTTGATTACTAGTGATATTAAACCATTTTTCATATACCTATTAGTCATTTTTAGGTCTTCTTTTGAGATATGTCTAGTCAGGTCTTTTGCCAATGTTTCAATTGAATTTTTTGTGGATTTTATTTTTTCCTATTGAGTTGTCCGTACTCGTTATATATTCTGTTTATTGATCCCTTGTCAAATCTGTAGATTGCAAATATTATCTCCCATTCCCAGTTACTTCTTCACAATTCAAAGTGGAGAAATGTTATTTTAAATCATGAAAGTAATCTGTCTTGATATTATGAGAAGTGAAAATGACATTTATTCAGTTGCAAATAGTAGGCTAAATTTTGTTTCATGGAACATTTAAAAATCAATCTTTTTTTCCAGTGAAGACTTTGACTTCAATACTTTTAATATATAAACCTTGAATTGGTAAAAATTATGTCCACTTTATATCACTAAAGCAGCTTTGAGTCATTAACATTGTCTATAAAATACACATACACACACACACACACGACCTATTAGTTGAACCCCAAAAGAGTTATTGGTTCTGATGACATGGCAGGGACACTGGCATTAACACCTAATTTGAAAAGACTGGTGCAAAGCCTTATTAAAAAATACTAAAAGAGCAACTTGAATTCTAACAAATGAAACAAAAAGTACCTTAGTGTCAAAAACAATTCTATCGATGAGGTATATTTATAATTGCTAATTTGCTGATTTTTATAATAGTAGCATGGTCATTTAAGAGAACATTCTTGCTTTTAGTAAATATAACAAGCATATAAAGGTAAAGAGGCATCATGTCTTCATCTTATTATCAAAAAGCTCAGAAAAAATGTGGTAAAATGTTAACATCTGGAGAAGCTGGGTGAACGGTGCAAAGTAATTCTTTGTAAAATGTTAGCATCTTTTCTGTAATTCTAAAATTATGCCAAAATAAAAACTCAAATTAAAAAAAAACCTGTTTAATAAATGGTGCTGGGAAAATTGTAGAAGAATGAAGCTGGATCCCTATTTCTCATCATATACAAAAGTCAACTCAAGATGGATTAAAGAGTTAAATGTAAAACATGAAGCTATAAAAATTTTATAAGAAATCCTGGGAGAAACTCTCCAGGACATTGGCCTTGGCAAAGAATTTATGTCTAAGATACCAAAAGCAAATGAAAACAAAACAAAAAGAAATGGGACTTAATTAAACTAAAAACCTTCTGCATAGCAACAGAAACAATCATTAGAGTAAACAAACAACCCATAGAATGGAAGAAAATATTTGCAAACTAGGCATCCACCAAAGGACTAATACTAAGAATCTAAAAGGAACTCAAATCAAAAAGAAAAAACAAATAATAAACAAATAAATAAAAGTGGATAAGTTACATAAATAGACATTTTTCTAAAGAAGATAAACAAATGGTCAACAAATATATTTAAAAAATGCTCAATATCACTAATCATCAGGGAAATGCAAATTAAAACCACAATGAGATACCACCTTACCCCAACCAGAATGGCCATTATTAACATGGACATCTATTAAAAAAAAATAGATGACGGCATTGATGTGGTGAAAAGGGAATGCATATACACTGCTGGTGGGAATGTAAATGAGCACAACCTCTATGAGAAACAGTATGGAGATTTCTCAAAGAACTAAAAGCAGATCTACCATTTGATCCAGCAATCTCACTACTGGGTATCTATCCAGAGGAAAATTCCTTATATCAAAAGGCTACCTGCATGTATATGTTTATTGCAGCACAATTTACAACTGCAAAGATATGGAACTAATCTAGGTGCCCATCAACCATGAGTGGATAAAGAAAATGTGGTATACAAACACCACGGAACACTACTCAGCCATGAAAATAACAAAATAATGTATTTTGCAGCAACTTGCATGGAACTTGAGATCATTATTCTAAGTAAAGTAACTCCAAAATGAAAAACAAAATACTGCATATTTTCACTTATAAGTGGAAACTAAGCTATGGGTATACAAACACATACAGAGTAGTATAAAATGGACATTACAGACTCAGAAAAGGGGTGGGTGGGTGGGTTGAGCCATAAAAAACTACATATTGAATACAATGTACACTACGTGAGTGACCTAAAATTTCAGGCATCATCACTATACAGTTCATCGATGAAACCAAATCCGCTTTTACTCCTAAAGCTATTGTAATTTAAAAAATTAAAAATTAAAAATAAGTCTTCATCATTTAATTTTAATTTAATGTTTTAATTGAACAATATCTTTTAATATAGTATTTTGTTGGCCCAATTCCAAATTCATTGTAACTTTTAAAAAAGATTTTATTTATAAGAAATACTTGTATCTGTTTTTAAGAAAATTGTTAAATAATACCATCTATTCATCTTCAATAAAGTTTAGTGTAACAAAATCGACTTTGTTTTATAAGTGCTGATTAACTGCTATTTTTCACCTATTATAAGTTAAAACAACACTGAATACTTTTAAGAAAACGTTGTCACAATTTTGTCAAAGTTCTTAAAATATCTAGAATTTTGTTAATTACTTTACGACCAGCCATTAATTTACACTCAAGTTTCTGAAAGATATCAATGTGTATGTAAGGATTCAACTCTTCGTTGAGTCAGGAGACTAGATCTGGCTCTTTCGTATTCAATTCAATGTTTACACATTTGGAAGTGGGGCAGTTTACAGGAATGTCATAGAAAAATACACCTCTGTATCAGTTCAGTCATTTTCACTCTGTCTGGAGTGAACCGCGGCCTTAACAGAGTATGCTTGAATCACAACCACCACTATCAAATTTCTAGCCACCTCCATTTCAAATGCAGCCAGATTCTCCTGCATCACTGTCACCAGTGTTGCATAGTCCCAGAGCAAATGTTCTCAAAAATGTTATATGGAATATTAAGCCCATAGTAATACTCCACAAAAAAGGAAATTTTACATGATAGCCCTTTGCTTGAAGATATAATTCCCATTGGTATAAAAAAAGGAACTTGGCCGGGCACGGTGGCTCATGCCTGTAATCCCAGCTCTTTGGGAGGCCAAGGCGGGCGGATCACGAGGTCAGGAGATGGAGACCATCCTGGCTAACACGGTGAAACCCTGTCTTTACTAAAAATACAAAAAAATTAGCCGGGCGTGGTGGCGGGCGCCTGTAGTCTCAGCTGCTGGGGAGGCTGAGGCAGGAGAATGGCGTGAACCCGGGAGGCAGAGCTTGCAGTGAGCCAAGATCGGGCCACTGCACTTCCAGCCTGGGCGACAGAGCGAGACTCCGTCTCAAATAAATAAATAAATAAATAAATAAATAATAAAAAGAGGAACGGACAAAATATCTTTCAATCTGTTTAACACTCATTTGGTTAACATTTTTGAAAGCATAGAACTTCCAGAATTTTCCCTGCCAATATTCAGAAGAAATCCCCGTTTGGCTCCCAAAACCTACTTACGTGATCTAAATCCTCTGAGCCTTATCAGAGAGACAGTTTCCTTATCTTTAAAGTGAAAGTTAATGTAATGATTTCCAAGAGTTTTCCCCTCACTGATTGATCTAACCAAAAATTATTAGAATTTTCATTCTGCCAAAAAAGTGTTATACTTTTGTTGTAGAAATCCTGATGTCAAAAAATCAACTTTATAGGTACAAGAAAGGAGGAATAGCATCTAGCTAAGAGTCCTTTCAACTTAAAAATAAAATACCAAGAGATACTATTTTTCATTTATGAGGATTTCAAAATGCAAAAATTTGACTAGACTTAAACTAAATAAGAACCCCACTGCACTCCAGCGTGGGCAAAAGAGTGAGACTCTGTCTCAAAAAACAAACAAACAAAACAAAACAAACAAACTAAAAAACTTCTGTGCAGAATTATTTGGCAATATCTAGCAAAGTTGCAGGTACCCAACAATCATACTTCTAAGAAAGGAATTCAAGTATTCAAAGGAATACTGACACAAATACTAATACAAGCTAATACATGTGCACAAGGTAATTTACTGGGATATTATTTAAATTAGCAACAGATTTGCACCTGAATATCCATGAATAGAGACAGCCCTTCCATGTATGAGGAAAGATTTCTAGGTATGATATAAAGTAATTATCAGAATATAATATTGACAAGACAAAAAATGCAGAAAAGAATTAATACTACACATTACACTGTGCAAGAAAAAAGGAAGAATATAGAATGCATATGTGTAGCTTTTTATATTTGATTAAAAATTGCAGGCTCATGCCTGTAATCCCAGCACTTTGGGAGACGAAGGTGGGTGGATCATTTGAGTTCGGGAGTTCGAGATCAGCCTGGCCAGCATGGTGAAACCCTGTCTCTACTAAAAATACAAAATTAGCTGGGTATGGTGGTGAACACCTGTAATCTCAGCTACTTGGGAATCTGAGACAGGAGAATCACTTGAACCCAGAAGGCGGAGGCTGCAGTGATCCGAGATCTTGCCACCACACTCCAGCCTGGGGAAGACAGACCAAGACCCTCTCTCAAAAAAAAAAAAAAAAGACAAAAATAACGGGAGGATAAGTTAAAAAGAAAAAGAATGATTGAAAGAAAATGGAACAAGTACAGATAGGGACAGAAGTCAACCCTTAAAAAAATAAATATTACTATGTTGTTTTGATTTGAAAAACATTACAAGTTTAAGTAATTAAAAATAAAATTAAGTCAAAAGTGAAAAAAAAAAAGAAAACAAACTTTTATTCTGGAAATCCATTTTATTCAAAGCAAAAGCCAAAGGACTTGCAAGGAGCCACAGAACTCTGAATTACCTGACCTCATGCTAAATCTCAGACCTTGTCACCTTAACCTTTATGCGTTTCCCTGTTCCCACCTCCTTGCCCTTACAACAGCTGCTGTATGCTTTCCATAGCATCTTTGCATAGGCCGTCTTTTGGCCTGGTGTTCTCTTCCTCAGATATCTGTTTTCTCCTTCAGTTCTGTGCCACAGTTGGTTCTGTGCAGAAATAGAGAAAGGGCTTGTTATAAGAATAAGGGCTAATATGAATGTTGGAACATCTCAGGAAATAAAGATTAGGGAAATATTGAAGACAGGGCTAGGAAAGCTGTAGCTCGAAGGTGAGCAGAACAGATAATGAAGACCTTAGCCCTAAACAGTGATGCAAATGCCCCCAGGAAACTGCATGTATAAGAATCCCTGAGAAAGCTCCCATCCCAAGTAGCAGGGAAGCTTGCACTGCAGTTTGTGACTGTTTAGGAGTTTCCATATCTTCTCTGTGTCCATTCACAACTGGAATTACGTAATAAAATGTTTTCTATTGAAACAAAAATGATGAATTTAAAAATCCAAAACAGAGTGGCTTAAACAAACGCAATGCATTATTTACCACGTGTCATAGGACAGTTTCTGCTCTGGGCCATGCTTGGCTAATCTTGTCTGCATCCACTCATGAGTTCATCCTCAGCTAATGTGTTGCCTGGAAACAAGCTGATCTAAGATGTCCCCACCTGTGAAAACTGGTTTAGCACCACATGACTTCTCATCTGCCAACAGGTTAGCATGAATCTGTGGTCAGGGCAAAGGCAGAAGAGCAAGACAGGAAGTTGAAATACACTACACCTCTCTCAAGCCTACATTTGTGTCAAGTCTGTTATCAAAACATTGGCTAAAACAAGTCACATGACTGAGGCCAGAGGCAGAATACAGAAGTACTATACATTTATAGAAAAAGAGCACGATTACAGAGAGGCCTTTAACTGGGGCTGTTAATACAACTAATTGATCTACTGTGCCTGACAAATAAGCTAGAGCATCATTCTCAATTATGAAGTGTTAAGTCTCTGATATTCTCACATGTTCATATAAAAAGCACTGGGTATATTCCTTTGGAAAGGATCTGAAAAGGAGCTATTATATCGACATGCTGTATTTTAGAATGGTTCAAAGAAACTGCTTCAAGGAAATTCAGTTCTCATTTCAATAAAAGAGATTTTTTTTTAATCTATGATCGGACTTAATTTCGAAAAAATCTTAAGGAAAAAAGTTGTTAATTGTGACTGCTGTTATTAGTTTTTTTTCTCACCAGCTCCATATTTTGTCTAAATACACCAATGGACCAATATTTTAAAACACTATGCTTTATATGTCTTGTACAACTATAGAATTATATACAATTATTAAACAACATCAGCTGCCCATCCGTCTAAATCCAAGAACACCATAATCCATAACCCATTACCATAGAAACCGGGTTAAAGTACCTCAGTTGCAGCCTAATCAAGTATTGTAACCCAATACCACTGTTGCATCCACCTTGTTACTCTCATTCTGGAATAACAACATCCCTACTATTATTAGGGAGCACAGACCTGTAGGTCCACTCCATTCATACAAGCTGAAGAGCACAGCCACTATTGAGCCTCTAAAAAAATACCAGTTTCCTCTACACTAGTGCATTCCTTATTGCCCAAACAATGAAACTGTCTACTGTGACTTCCTAAAAATATAGACAGGTGGAGAGTTTTTATTTCTACATAATAAATTAATCATCATACTCTACATTCCTCAAGTTTCTTCCTGTGCCTTCATTATTATGTGAAAGTATTTCTAGCTTATCTGTTGCATATAATGCCAGGCATCTTTCAATACAGACTTTAAAGAGCCATCTCAGAAAATTTATAGAACAAGCTTCAGATATTACTGCTAAACATTCTCCTGGATGAAGGAGTCCATCTCTTTCCATGGAATGAGAACAACTAGGTGTCGATTAACCTATGATGTGCATGCATTTCTCTCCTAGGGAGGACAACAAATTTTAAAAAAATAATTAATCCTTACTGTTGAACTACAACGCCAATTATAACAACACGTTGTGATATTAATCTCAGAAGGCAGATTTGAGTGTTATTAACTGGAAAAGTTATTTTTCATCAAAAACTTTATAAAATCTGCTGCTAAATATGAGGCCCACAAGCTCAACATTTATTTTAAATAAATTCATAATTGCCATTAAAAGCCAATACAGCAAAACTAAAGCAAATGTAGCAAATAATCAAAGTAGATATAGCCATTAATCAAATTGCTTTCCCAAAAGAGATCATTAAAATATTCCTCTACTCCCTATTCGTTTATTGACTAATAGTTGAAAGAGTGATCTACCATTTCAAGGGAAATAGCTCTGTCCCCAAACACTAAACATCAAATAATTGCCTGTTACTGAATAATCATTATTTTGTTTTGCAATGTTTGTTTAACAAAAGTGACAACAGAAAGTTTCCAGAGGAACCACAAAAAAAAAAAAAATTACAAAGCTGTCTCACGTCTACATAATTTTAAATGTTACTGGCTTCACAAACATTGCTTTCAGGTGCAATGTACTATTTGGAGGTTTGTTGTTGAACTGAAAGACAGCATTTTGAATATAGAAAGACACTGGGTCGTAGAAAAAACAAAAAACTCAAACTGTGGGAAAGGCATCAAACTTATATGGCTATTACTTCTATTCAGTTAATCATTTAACAGGAAATTATTGATGATCTGTTTATATTAGACACTACTAGAGGTAAGTAATTAAAATGGGCATAAAATAATTTAAGAATTAAAACTTGCTTAAAAAGAAGACTTTCAAGTTTAGGGTGTGTTACAGACAAGTGTTAACAGTTGGTTGCAATATAGCGTGGCAAGTGCTATCGTAAAGCAATCAGTGGATCCAAAATAGTGAATACAAGAAGCACTAATTTTGGCCTGGAAGGTCAGGAAAGCCTCCAGGAGGAAATTATTCAACAGAAAAATTTAAAGTTAACCAGAAGAAAAATCAGGGATAGGTAATAATAGCAGAGCAAAAGTGTTCTGGGCACAGAAGGAAACCATATAAATATGTAGATTATATTTGAATAACTGCGATAGTTGATCATATCTGGAACATGAAGACCACATGGAGAATGCTGCAGAAGATGAGCCTGGTCTGAGATGCAGGGCCTAGGTTTTCAAGAGCTATGTCAGCCATGTTTAAAACAAACAAACAAACAAACAAACAAACTATGACCTTATCTTAAGGGCAATGGAGAAGGCATTACAAGATTTAACCAGGAGAATATTGGAATAAAGTTTGTGTCTGTAAAATGTTTATTTAAACTGCAATGTAAGGAAGAGAGAGAAGTAGGAAAGACTGGGGGCAAGAATATGAGTCAGTTGCCAGTTACAATAAAGAAAACAAAAGTTGCATCAAGAGAGGAATGTAAGTTAACAGATTTGAAAAGTATGTCAGATATAAAATTGTTAGTAATTGGGGACAAATTAAATATTGGCATAAGGAACAGGAATGCATAGTAAAATATAATTGGTCCCTGGTTTGAAACACTGAGTGAATAATGTCCCTATTCATTTAGAGGAAGTATATATTCCAGGTTTTGAATATTAGATTTAACACGCAGAGATACCAATAGAGAAAATAAATCTGAAATAGAAATATATATGTGTGCATAGCCAGAATATAGATGCTTACTGGAGACATAGGATTGGATAAAATCACTGAACAAGATGTAAAGAAGAGAGCACGGGGGCTTAGAACCTGAAGTACATGTCACCTGAAGCATATATAATGGAAGCAGAGCTTCCAACATACAGAATCAAAGTAAACAATCAACCTAGAGACTGCTTTGTTTGGGAAACTTAAGGTGTATTAACAGAGTCCAGTGCTACTACCCTGCCAAAGAAAAATAGGCTGGATTGGATTTGGAGATCGTGAAGTCAATAGTGAAGTTGGTGAGGAGATTTTTTGGTTTAATGGGAAAGGAAGGCAAATTACACTTGATTAAATTACGAATGTGATTGAAAAAGTAGAGTCCTACTGTAAGATGTTTGGCTGAGAAGTGAAAGTGACAGAAAAGAGAAGAGACTAACCAAGATAAAATTTCTAAGGAGATGACAAAGGTTATGGGAAGGGGTGTTTTTTATATTTTATTTATTTTTTTACCTTCCTCGAAGATCTGCAAGGTACATGTAAAGCAACAAGAGACAATATAACTATAAAAAAGAATCAAGTTTACTTATCCCCTCTCTGCTTAAGAAATGCAGGGATCAATTTAACTCCACCAGCTTTCAAGCATTCAGAGCCCAGTTTGGGTTTGAGAAAATGGTCTGTAGAATTTAGTTCTTCAAAACACTGCCCAAATGCTATACACTTTGGACCACTTAGACATCTAAACATAGAAGTTAAATAAGGTTTTCCATCAGCTAAAGCTTTTTCATACTCTGTAAAATTGTTCACTGGTGTGTACTCTTCCAAAAAGACAAAGCCAGGGTATTCAAAATCCTGCTATTCTTTAATATCAACATGAAATGTCTATAAAGGAAAAAAAAGAGATAAGCAAAAGGAAGAAAATTTTGAAATCACTCCAACTTGGATGCCCAAGATGATAAATAGTGTTAATATTTTGATTTTGACCTTTTATGTTATATTTTCCTCATTTAATTCTGTTAATTTGTGATATCCTTATGAACTAATATATCTGTGTATAATTTCATAAAACAAACTTACAATTTAAGAAATAAATTTACATATATTGTCAATGTTACTCACATTCTTAGCATTGCAATGTGTTTTTATTTTTTGGTTTTTCCAGAAAAGTACAACATAGATTTTGCTGTTGTATTGACTACAGTATTTTACTTAAAATACTTTTTTCTTTTACAACTCTTTACTGAATTTTCTATCTTGGAATTTCTGCCTGAACCAAATTATTTTACCTGGAAAGCATAAGGAAAATTTATGTATGATTCAGAGTACTTATCAGAACTTTAATTTAATTAAACTTAATATAATACACTGGTAGGTCATGGCTATCTTCTCACATTTAATTGGTCATTTCTTATAGAGTCAAGATTATTCAGAAGGTGTGCTCTGGAGTTCATTTTAGAAGAATCCTGTATCTATTACATGGAAAAAGGCAATCATTCATCAGTGACTGAGTTCATCCTCCTAGGGCTCACAGATAATCAGGAACTTCAAGTCATTCTCTTTGGTGTATTCCTACTGATTTACTTAGTTACTGTGTTGGGTAATCTTGGTTTGATTGTGCTAATCCATATCAGTCCTCAGCTTCACACACCTATGTATTTTTTCCTCAGCCATCTGGCTTTTGTGGATTTTTACGGTACCTCTGCTATCACTCCAAACACCCTTGTCAACTCTTTGCATGAAATTAAAAGCATGTCATTTTATGCATGTGCCACTCAAGTGTGTTGCTTCATTACATTTTCAGTCTGGGAATTATTGTTGCTCTCTCTCATGGCATATGATCGTTATGTTGCCATCTGCAACCCTTTACTCTATGTAGTTCTCATGCCTAGGAGACTCTGCATTCAAATGGTCACTGGCTTATATATTTATGGATTCACTGTGGGACTCATACAAGCAGTGGCCACATTCCACATGTCTTTTTGTGACTCTAATGTGGTCAACCAGTTCTACTGTGATGATGTTCCTCTGATTGCTCTGGCTTGTTCTGATACACAAGTCAAGGAATTGATGTTGTTCATCATTGCTGCGTTCAATGTTTTTTGTTCTCTTATCATTGTTCTCATCTCCTATGTATTCATCGTCTTTGCTATCTAAGGATCCACTCTGCTGTAGGAAGACAGAAAGCCTTTTCTACCTGTGCTTCTCACATGTTTTCTATTTCCATATATTATGGGACCCTCAGTTTTATGTACCTACAGCCTAAATCAAGCCACTCACTAGATAAAGAAAAATTTGCCTCAGTATTCTATGCAGTGGTGATTCCCATGCTAAACCCATTGATCTATAGCTTGAGGAATCAAGAGGTAAAAAATGCTATGAAAAAAATTATTGAAAAAATGTGTTCTAGTAATCAATAGTAAAATTTGTTGGTACTAAAAGAAATACTACATACAGAGTCAGGACATTTTGAATCAAGGTTTGTACAGTGCTAGTATATGTAGAAGCCTTTGTCCTCTGGAGCTTATTTTCCTTGAAAATATGTCTTTTTATTGCTTTGGCTTACAAATGATAGGTGTTTTATAAATGTTTGCTTCATTGTTGAACTGCAAAAGAGAGATAATAATCTACTCTCTTTAACCATGAGATGCTTCAATACTAAATAGAAATAAAGAAGAAAACACCTTGAAATTATGACTTTATCTTTTTTCACTACAATATTGAGAACTTTAGGTTATCTCGAGAGACATGTACTATTATTGTTATTGCATATAATATTGCAAATACTAGGTAAGGTTTTCTTCCATAGCTGAACTGAGGGAAAAATGGTGAGATGCTTGGCTGAAAGATTTTGGTTTGAATATCCCTTACAAGTTAGATTATCCTTCACTTTACAATATCTCTATTGATTTGACTGAATATTTTTACATGATCATTCAAGCATCATCCTCCATATTACCCTCACATTCAGCCAGCACATTTGCTGAACTGATGCATTAGCTATTTGTCCTGGTGCTCTTCCTACCTCACCCCACACCCCATGACAAACCCCAGTGTGTGATGTTCCCCTCTCTGTGTCCATGTGTTCTCGTTGTTCAACTCCCACCTATGAATAAGAACATGCAGAGTTTGGTGTTCTGTTTATGTGTTAATTTGCTGAGGATGATGGCGTCTAGCTTCACCCATGTCCCTGCAAAGGACATGATCTCATTCCTTTTTAATGGCTGCATAGTATACCATGGTGTATATGTACACATTTTTTTATTCAGTCTACCATTGATGGGTATTTGGGTTGGTTCCATGTCTTTGCTATTGTAAATAGCACTGCAGTAAATATACATGTGCTTGTGTCTTTATAGTAGAATAATTTATATTCCTTTGGGTGTATATCCAGTAATGGGATTGCTGAGTCAAATAGTATTTCTGGTTCTAGATCCTTGAGGAATCGCCACACTGTCTTCCACAATGGTTGAGCTAATTTACGTTCCCACCAACAGTGTAAAAGCGTTCCTATTTTTCCAGAGCCTCACCAGCATCTGTTGTTTCTTGACTTTTTAATAATCACTATTCTGACTGGTGTGAGATGGTATCTCATTGTGGTTTTGACTTGCATTTCTCTAATAATCAGTGATGTTTAGCTCTTTTTCATATGTATGTTGGCCACATACATGTCTTTTTTTAAGAAGTGTCTGTTTTTTTGAGAAGTGTCATTTGTTTTTAATCCATCTTGAGTTAATTTTTGTATAAGGTGTAAGGAAGGGGTCCATATTCTATAAGCAAAATGATTGTCAGTGATGAGTACATGTTGAGACCATTCATTATATAGCATGATCACATCAAACTTTCATTGCTATAAAATGTATTATTTTCTTCTGAAGCAATATTGTAAATTGTTGTTGAATATATGTATAGGCTCATTCCTGACATTGTTTGCTCTGCTCACAGTGCCATTGCATACATGTCAAAGCCCTGAGGTTGCAAGAGAGGAGAAAGGATGACTGCCATCTACAGGACAGGTTATCCAGTCTTCATTGTTACAAGCCTCCTCTGCTAGAGCTAATCTTTGGGAGTTAAAAATGAAACTAATGTCTTGTGCCCACTTCTACAAAATTATCTAAAATCTCCTTTCCAAGGATACCACGTTCTTTCAAATGTGTTACTCCCAGTTCTCTAACCAACTGGCCAGTATTATTTCTTACTGCTTATGAATCAGTATATATCCATTTCTTCAGGCCACCTTTTCTCCATACGAAGTGGAAGACCAAATATTCTACCCACTGGGACAGTTTGCTTTCACCGTCATCCTTCAAGGCCACCTCCTAGTGGGACTATAAAGTGGTACAACTTTATATCTGATTATTTTCTACATGATGTAGCAACCCTTATTTGTACTGGGCACAAATCTCACTTGGAAACTCCTCAGTTGGAACCTCTAGCCCAGGAAATAATAGCACATATTGACAGAAAAGTGTCTATGCAGCAGGAATAGGTGATAAAAACCGTGAACTCACTGTTTATATAATTTGTTAATGCCATCTCAACCTGATTTAACCAGGTTGTATATGAATAATTTCCATTTGCAATGGATTGCTGTTGTGCCTGCCCAAACTTATAAGTTGGTGAATCTTATAATATCAAGTACAGAATAGACAGCTGATGCTTAATGTTTACTTGGTGTCCCTTCATCTGGCACTTTGTTTCAGACAAAAAACTATTTCATGTATTCATCAGAATGTCTGGCTTTGCTTCAATGTCTGTGCTGTGATGCTGATTTGGTCTTTCCAGAGACCAAGTATCATTATTTCCCAGCACAGATATCTCCAACATCATTGGATCACTTTCCAAATCTACTCTTCCTCTGGGACTGAGGCAAAAGAGGTAGTCTTCTGGAATACCCAGTAAATGGCTTACAGCTCTAGACCCCAGCATAGTATATTGTTTATGGCAACCCTAAATCATTCCAAAAAGTGCTACACTTATTTCTGAGTTGTACTAAACTTGTGGCACAGCAATGTGTTTTCTAACTTGGAGGAGATGAGCAAAAACTACCACAGATAAAAGAAAAACTTCAGCCGAATTAAATTTAAAGGGGTTTAATTCAGCAATGAACAATTCCCAAGTCAGGCAGCCCCCCAGAATCACACCAGATTCACAGAGCCTCCAGGAGTGCCTCGTGGTCAGAATAAATTTATAGACAAAATAGTTAAAGTGACAGTGAGTTGGAATTGGAAGTGAGATACAGAAACAGTGAGATTGGTTACAGCTCAGCATTTGCCTTACTTAAACACAGTTTGAACATTCAGCAGTCTATGAGTGGTTGAAGTATGGCCACTGGGATTGGCCAACACTCAGCTATTATTACGGGTATGTATTATTAAGTTAGGTTTTCAATTTTGTCTGACAAGCTAGGTTACAATTCATCTACAAGGACTCAAATATAGAAGTATGGAGTCCTTCTCAGGCCATATTTAGTTTTTTTTTTTTTTTTTAACAATTCCCCCTTTTTGTTCATTTCCTCAATTTTGAGAGATTGATTGAAACCTTAGTCATTGATGTTACTATCACTGTCATAAATGTACTTATACAGTTTTGAAACCCACTGGGAAACAGTGAGGTTTGTAAGGAGAGAATAAGGACTGAGTAGAGGGTACCTCCTTGTGCTGGAACATCTTATTTACAGGAGAAAAACAAAACCTGTTTTGTTCTAGGATCTATGTGTTTTCTTGAAGCCTTAGTTTGATTATGTCACATTTAGCACAGGTGACTCCATTTTCTTTTGGTTTGGTTTGCTAGGGCCTCACGCATGAGCTTAGTCCAAAATAACGGCCTCCCATAATTTTGTTTAAAAAAAACTCCCCCTTTTTGCTCAGGTTCTCACTTAGATGAAAGTGTGACCAAAGCTTAGGGCCTTAGCGCCACTCTCAGTTACCATCATTTTGGGTTTCTAGTCTCAGCATGTCACTCATAAGTTACGGTGTCCTCATGGTAGCACATTTCTTTCAGCTTTCATCATTCTAGTTGAAGAGAAACCACTTGACATTCTATAGATGGCTGCATGCAAACATTTAAAACCTTTGAGAGAATACAGTGCATCAGGGAAACTATTACTATGAATATCGGGAGGATAACACCAAGAGTTTGGAGGATGCTCCTTACCCAGGGTCCCCATAAAACAAAACAAATTAAATAGTTTAAAGAATTAGCTAGGTGCAAAGTCTACTCACTTGACTAAGTGGTCTTTCATTAATCCCCTGCAACTGAATTTTTATATTTTACATTTGGTGTATTTCTCCATAGGCCACAAGTGTCAGCAGCTGCACATGTGCTTTTCTGTTTAGCCAATCTATTATTTAGCATAACTTTCACAGGACAATTTAAAGTTTGTTGTGTAACAATGTCCTTTATAGTGGAATTTGCTGTTGAGCCTATTATGAGGGAGACATTTCTGATTATGGCCTTTTTTATTCTAAACCATGGAAAAAGAACTTAATAAATGATGTCCTTCTAGAAGAGTGAAGGCCTCCTGATAACGTTCTCTTTAATTCATGATATGGGTTAAGAGGAGTTTTGACTGATTATGAGGCAACATATGCACCACTAAAGTTTCTCGCCTATATTGGGCCTTCATCTTTTATCTATTGAAGTATAAGTTTATTCATGTATAAGACTGGCTGGAAAATCCTTCGCAAAGAAAAGTATACACTATAATTGCACATAATGGAACCCCTTTTCACTTCTATTGTTGTTCATAGAGACATAAACAAGGAAAAAATATTCAAAGATAAGAGTCTTATGGTAGTTGAAGTTTTGATCCATGATCTTGGGAAAAGCTGTTCACATCAAGTATTCCATCTTCTTCTGGGGAGAAACTTCCCTGGTTAGTTTTACCTTAAGGGTTCCAATGGGTGTACAGTTCCAGGAGTGTGGAAGGAACCTTCTCAGTTGTGAGATTATAAACCCAAAATTCAAGGGGCCAAAGTTTTGCTGTAGTGTGGATGGCAAGGACAGTCTTCCTCAGATGTTCTCAGAAGATCCAATCTTCGGGCTCTAGACTGTGAAGGAACTGTCCTCAGTGAACCATAAAAAGCTTTATTTACTAGTGAAAATACACTGTAGCATAATAAACTACTGGTATAATAACATCAGCTCCCTTGCATGGAAAACCTTTAATAGAACCAGAAAACATGCATTAAAAATGACAATTGAATGAAATCCCTTTATAAATGTTTAAATGGTCCATCTGGTAGCCAATTGTATCTGAAGCTTTGATTGTCTTCCCAGGAATATGGAACCAAACATTGGTTTTAAACTATTTTTGCAATTTATAAGTCACCACATCAATATATTCAATTTAGATTATTTTGTCTTTCCCATGACGAGTTACGGAATGTAGAACCTTTAACAACAAAAGCTTGAAGGGCTCAGGAAGGACAAGTAGGCCATCCTGGTTCTTCATGAATCCATGCTTAACAGTGGACTCATGTCCTCTTGAATACCAGTTGTTTCTCCAATTTAGGTGCATAGCACTGATAACTAATGGGTTATCATAATCTGACTTAGACCATGGAGTTCAATTAAATTGTATATTTAAACAATTTTAGTATTGACTGATTTAGCATGATAATCTAGAGCTTGATTTTGAAAGGTTTGGTCAATACCAAAGGTTTAAAACATTGGATATTACAAAATAGAATCTTAAGTTACATAAGTCATTCATTTAGCCAAAATAATGACACAAAAATGTTTTAAAGGATGAAACATTATTCTGATACATAGGAGACTCAGCTTTCCAAACAAGACAATGAAGACAGCATGAGGACAACTGACCCTGTCTCCCTTCTTTACTTCCCCCACCTTTTCTCTTTTGTAGTTTACTTAGAAGGTAAACAAAAACATTTCATTATCTTTTAATATTACATTTCTCTTTTAAAAGAGAAAACCAAATTTTATGTTTCCATTAGTGTATTTTTAATGTTAAAGTCAGTTTTTAATAACATTTTATAAATCTATTCAGTTTTAATTATTTTGACCATAAGGTAAGATTTTTATAAACCTTTTATAACCCCTTCACATTTTGTTTGCCTCAGAGCAGAGCAATGTTCTAAAAAAACTCTGTTGTGCTTCTATTCCAATGTTTAATTCATGGGAAAAAAAACTGAATAATGCCATTTTAACTTCAGCCAATATGTTCACACATAGAATCTCTTATAATTAATTTCCATAAACTTTTAACAACTTGTTCAAACCTTTAGCTTAATTTAATTTAAAACAATATTTTAATTCTCTAATCTAGGCAAAAATTTACATTTTTAATTTTTTAATTTTATAATGTTTGAATTTTTTAGAAAGCATTGCCTGTGGCAGGGTGGGAAAGGCAAAATGTTCAGAGAGGCCAGAGAAAGACCCATCCATTTGCAGCGACAGTGAAATTGTGGCTGCTGTTGCGAAGGAATTTTTTTTCCAGAAGTCCCATTAGCTCTTAAGTTTCCCCTTTTGAGGGAGGAAAAAGCTCCCCATGTCCCAAGATCCTGCATGCTTAATCCTGTCACCCATAGTTGTCAGCAAAAACTGCAAGGCAGATTATTCCAAAGGGAATAGCAGTTGACATCCCGTAGTGCCAAACCCGTTCTTAGCCAAAAAGGACTTTACTGAGGCCCTCATTTTTTTTGGTGGGGGCAGCTGGCGGAGAAGACAGAGTCTCTCTCTGTTGCCCTGGCTGGAGTCAGTGGCACGATCTTGGCTCACTGCAACCTCTGCCTCCCGGGTTCAAGCAATTCTCCTGCTTCAGCCTCTGGAGCAGCTGGGACTACAGGCGTGCACCACCACACCCAGCTAATTGTTGTATTGTTAGTAGAGATGGGGTTTTGTGTCCAAAATTGGTGGGTTCGTGGTCTCGCTGGCTCAGGAGTGAAGCTGCAGACCTTTGCGGTGAGTGTTACAGCTCATAAAAGCAGTGTGGACCCAAAGAGTGAGCAGTAGCAAGATTTATTGCAAAGAGTGAAAGAACAAAGCTTCCACAAAGGGGACCCGAGCGGGTTGCCACTGCTGGCTCGGGCAGCCTGCTTTTATTCTCTTATCTGGCCCCACCCACATCCTGCTGATTGGTAGAGCCCAGTGGTCTGTTTTGACAGGGTGCTGATTGGTGCGTTTACAATCCCTGAGCTAGACATAAAGGTTCTCCAAGGCCCCACCAGAGTAGCTAGATACAGAGTGTCAATTGGTGCATTCACAAACCCTGAGCTACACGCAGGGTGCTGATTGGTGTACTTACAATCCCTGAGCTAGACATAAAGGTTCTCCAATGCTCCACCAGAGTAGCTAGATACAGAGTGTCCATTGGTGCTAGACACAGGGTGCTGATTGGTGTGTTTACAAACCTTGAGCTAGATACAGAGTGCCAATTGGTGTATTAAAATCCCGAGCTAGACATAAAGGTTCTCCAAGGCCCCACCAGACTCAGGAGCCCAGGTGGCTTCACCCAGTGGATCCCGCACGGGCTGCAGGTGGAGCTGCCTGCCAGTCCCACACCGTGCGCCCGCACTCCTCAGCCCTTGGGTGGTCGATAGGACTGGGTGCCGTGGAGCAGGGGGCGGCGCTCATCAGGGAGGCTCGGGCAGCACAGGAGCCCACGGAGGGGGTGGAAGGCTCAGGCATGGCGGGCTGCAGGTCCCGAGCCCTGCCCCGCAGGAAGGGAGCTAAGGCCCACGAGAAATCGAAAGCAGCGCTGGTGGGCTGGCACTGCTTGGGGACCCAGTATACCCTCCGCAGCCGCTGGCCTGGGTGCTAAGCCCCTTATTGCCCGGGGCAGGCAGGGCCAGCCGGCTGCTCCGAGTGCGGGGCCCGCCAAGCCCACTCCCACCGAGAACTCCAGCTGGCCCCCAAGTGCCGCGTGCAGCCCTGGTTCCCGCTCGCGCCACACATCCCTGCAAGCTGAGGGAGCCAGCTCCTGTCTTGGCCAACCCAGAAAGGGGCTACCACAGTGCAGTGGTGGGCTGAAGGGCTCCTCAAGTGCCGCCAATGTGGGAGCCGAGGCAGAGGAGGCGCCGAGAGCGAACGAGGGCTGTCAGGACTGCCAGCATGCTGTCACCTCCCAGTTTCACCATATTGGCCAGTCTGGTCTCAAACTCCTGACCTCGTGATCCACCCGCCTCGGGCTCCCAAAGTGCTGGGATTACAGGCTTGAGCCACCGGGTCCGCGAGAGCCCTCATTTTTAAATGTACTTCAATGCATTGCTGTTCATTAGGAATGTTCCACTTTAAGTTATCTTTAGTAAGATTTTGCTGTTTCTCTAAGACTACTCTGCCTCCCAGGCTTAAAATATAAGCCAAAAGTTTTAAGGTTATACTCAGTCTCTATAAATTTCAGAAAACTGAGAAATTTCTCAGTTTTCCAGAAATTAAGGATCTCATTTTTACCTAAAACATTGGCTTTACTCTCAGCTTCTCTTGATTAACTTAGCCAACGATTTTTTCCCCAACTAAGTGTGCTAGAAAAGTGAAACAAAGGGGTAGAACACAAAAATCCCTGTGAATTTTCAAATCCAAATTTTATAACCCCTGCAATATTACTGCTTATTACCAGTTCCTTTCTGACCCAGTGAGATGTAAGAGGCCTCTAACTGGATCCAAGCCAGTTAATTCCAAGATCAAATCCCTTCTTAGACACAGTCCAGTTTCTGTTGTGACCCCAAACCCAGATTGGATCAGACGTTTGCTCAAAGTAACTTGGAGAGCTCAAAACACAAATCCGTGGAGTTCCAAGACCCAAAAGGGAGCTTACCCATGATCCCCAGCGGCTCTGAGAGACAAGGGACACAAGTGGATCCTGCAGGTTCCTTGCTGTTCACTCAGCACTCCTGCGGGTCGCTAGAAGCTCCACTTTGGTTCCCGCTTCTGACGCCATCTGATAAAAGAAAAACTTCCACCAAATTAAATCTAAAGAAATTTAATTGAGCAATGAATGATTTGTGAATCTAGCAGCCCCCAGAATCACAGCAGATTCACAGAGACTCCAAGGGTGCCTCGTGGTCAGAACAAATTTGTAGACAACAAAGGTAAAGTGATGTACAGGAATCGGAAGTGAGGTATAGAAACAGTGAGATTGGTTATAGCTCCGCATTTGCCTTATTTGAAAGCAGTTTTAAAACTCAGCAGTCTATGAGTGGTTGAAGTATGGCCGCTGGGATTGGTCAACCCTCAGCTATTGTTACAGTTGCATACTATTAAGTTAGGTTTTCAATTTTGTGTGACTATTAAACTAGGTTACAGTTCATCCACAAGGACGCAAATATAGAAGTACGGAGTCCTTCTCAGGCCATATTTAGTTTGCTTTAACACTGCTTACTTAATTTGAAGCAAATGCACCCGGGAAACCACTGGACTTTGAATTTTTGTGGCTTTTCTTCTCCTACCATTTGATTTATATGTGTTACTAAGGCGTTTAGAGATCTTGCCACTCAGAGTTCAACATTCACAATTAGCAAGATTCTATCAAAATGGTAAAACATCATGGTGTTTGGTGAAATAAACATCAAGGTGATTAAAACCTCCATTTGCAAAATTTTGAAACGGAAGAGTTCATATATCTTTAAGGAAGTTTGCTATACAGTATCATATTTTTTTCAGAGAAACCAAGGCCAAGAAAATTATTTAATATACAGAATAAAACATCTCGTGTCAAACTCGGAAAAAAAAAATCATTCTAAGACTTATACTTTGGATAAATCATTTATAATTGCCAGATAAAAATAAAATTTAATGAATTCTGGTTATAAGAAAATAAGTTGGCTTATACCACTAAATATAGTGATTATAAAGCAGTTAAACTTTATTGATTCATATTAGCCAAGTTATTATAGTAATCCTGTGTGGTGGGAATTATCCCAATTTTGTAAATGAATCATAAAGGAAATGAATGTCTTGCTTGCAAACAGGCATCTTATATAAAGCAAAATCAGGATTAGGAGCTAAATGTTTCTGAATTGAAAATTCTTTTTTACTCTTGGATATTAACAAGTGATCCATGGTCTCATCTGGTTTTTTTATTTTTTTTAAGTGCCTTGAGGCAGATTCAGGATCATGGTTGTTGTAGATTATTGCCAAATGGTCCACAATGAACACAATGAATCCCTTTGTCCACATGAATACTTGCATACTCCACTTCCCTATGAACTCTGGCCTTGTAACTTGCGTTATATAATAGAAAGCGCAAAATTATATTGTGCAACTTCTAAGGGTGGACACTAAGGGTTTTGGAAGTGTCTGTATTTTCTTCACGGGAAGGTTTAATGTTAGAACCCAACTGCCATGTTGAAAGCCCAACGCAGACCTATGGAGATGCTGCATGAATAAAAACAAAACATCCCAGCTGACAGCCTCACCAAAAGGCAGCCAGGTAACTGAGGTAATCTTAGAACTTACAGCTTTCTCACCGTCTCAGTTGCCACCACATGGAGAACAGTCTAGTTAGCACAATGGAATTCTAAGACATAACAAATCATTGCTCTAGGTCATTAAAGTCTGGACTAAATTTTTATTTAGCAATAGATGGCTGAACCAATAATGATGACATAAATAATTGTATTTTTAATTAAATTGACTTTAAGAAGAATTCCTAAAATTAGATATTGTGATTTTGACAGAAGTAAAAAAAATTTTTAAACTTTCTAAAATAGTTGAAGAACAGATTCTCAGAGGTTCTTACCTATGTATATGTAATTGTCTTTCAAGCTTCCTTGAGTTTCTTTCAAGACTCCGAGGAAAATGAGTAGTATAATCATCACAGATTACTTAGACATAAAAATCCAGAAAAATATGGTGACTTCCACAAAATTTTTATTTAATATTTTTGTAGTTGCTTTCAATTCTGTTGGAGTCATATTATGAAAAATCAGAGCAATTATTCTAATAAAAAAATTCACATTCAGTAAGACTAAATTTTTCTTCCTGTTTTTTTCTTTTGTAAAAATAAGTGATTTCCTATGATATTTTTTATCTATATGTCTTTCAATTTATCATCCTACCTCTCTACGGGTGTGTGGAATGCCAATGAACAGAGTGTGTTAAGGGCTTGAAGAGATGAAGTGTTAATTTCTTTGTTATTTTCGTGATTTTAAATGTTTTCCAAAAATCCTTAGGAAGCACAATGAAATTTCAAAGTTTTGAACACTTTGAACAGAACGTTCAGACAATAATGTTCAGAGATTGAACTAAATATACCTCCAAGACAATAAGGAATTTATGGATTGATGATTATTTGCTTACTGCTCAACAGGTTATTGAGTTTCAGATATAAGGGTGCATCTTTGGTACAATCCAAATCATTACTTTGTAGGCTTGTAAAGCTCAACTGCAAGATAACTAACTTTGATTGAGTGTATACCAGGACTACTTACTAAAATTTATAAATGTCATAAAGTCTAAAACAAAGTATAAAAAGTAAATCAAAACATTTTGACTTGTTTCCCATATGTTAAAATAACCTTTGCTATCCATTATTAATTCTTTATTATACTTTGGTTCAGGATAGTAACCTGCCCTTTAAGTGGTTATTTTTTGCCTTTTAAACAAATTGGGTCCCAAAAGATCAACCATAACATAATTGCTCATGCTTGTGAAACATCATTGTGTCTTTGGTTCAGAATTGTTAAAAATGATGTAATTCAATGAGAATATTCTAGAGGAACCAACAGATTATACAAAATATATTCACAACACTTAAGTAAGGTTAAGTATTGTTGACCTTCACAGAATTTGCCTAAGGATACATTGGAATCTTTTTGGTTGTTGTACATTACTCAAAAGCAAGATATAGTGGGAAAGAAATCAAGGTAATTGAGGTAGAAAAATGTGGTTTCAGGTAACACAACCTTTGTATTCATTTGTTCGTTTATTCTACTATTATTTAAAGTGTCTAGTAATTGCTGAGTCCTGCTAAGTATTGGGGAAAATAGAAATCTTTGCTTATCGAGAATTAAACCATTTAAAGTAGCTTACAAACAAATTAAGAGGTGAGTAGATTGTTGGAGGCAATAATTGGGAGATAATAAAACACCTCTAGAATGAAGTAAAATTTCACCTCAGATTTGATAAGTGGAAAGATAGTAGCCAGCCAGAGGAACAAAGATATAAAGGAAGGAGTATTCTGGCCAAACTATGTTCAAAGTCCATGGTCACATCTGAGAAACTGATGGTATGCAACATGGTTGGTGCATGGGGATTGCATAAAGGAAATTGCAAGAAAGGAGACTAGTTTACAAAGAAGGGTTTATTTAGGAAAGCTTTAATAAACCAAGTTAAGAAGTTTGGGCTGTAGTCCAAAGCTAATGGGAAACAGAAAGCTAAGATTTGCATATTAGAACGTACCCTCAAGGTGCCACATGGATAGAGGGTGGCAAAACTGCTGGGAAGATAACAGTTAGAGGGTAACAATCCCCAGCTGTTATTTGAGGCTCTAATAAGGAAAATATAGAGGATATTAGAAGTAGACAGACTTCAAAATCTAGATTAAATCAGTAGCATTCACTTATGGTTTATTAGTGGACATTAGAGGGACATATGAATTTTTGTTTTTGTTTTTGTTTTTAAACTGCATGGCAGATGGCACCACTTAGTGAGTTATAAAATATATACTCCGAGGCATGTGAGTGGGGTTGGGTGGCTTTTGAACTGATGAATCCTCTTTGAACATGTTAAATTTAGGTACATCTGGAATATGTAATAGAATCTGTCTGAAAAGCAAGTAGATACGTGTACAAAGGTTTCAAAGGAGAAATGTGACCTGGAGATCTAGACATCTGCATCGCCAGCACATCAATAACAATGATACCCATAGCATCGGATGATAGCTTCCAACAAGAATATGCAAAAAAGACATGGTTTGGCTTAGGAAATAACTGTAAAGTAATAGGGTTATTTAAATCATAAACAAAGAAGTACAGCCATCTAGGGAAGTAAAAAGTAGACACAAAGATGGGAAAACCAAGAGACTCTGATGGCTTGGAAAGCAACAAAATAATGGTTTCCATGATGAAAGGTGATGCTAGTGGTGTCTGATGCTACAGAGAAGTGAAATTTTTAAATCTTCATTGGATTTGGGAGAAAAGAGAATGTTGGTGAACTTGGAGAGAGTAATTGCATTGCAATGCTAAGAAAAAAAATATCTAAATACAAGAGATAGATGTACAAACGTGAAGGATGCAGTGAGCATTGGTAACTTTTTCTGGTACTAAAAGAATGAAGAGAAGAATAAAGGTAAAGGAATAAAGGGGGAGGAGTAGTAGATTGATGGGAGAGATTTAATAGATTAGCAGAGGAAGGAGATGTGGAAGGCCAAAGAGAATGGAACCAAAATATAAATTTAGGTATAAGAAATAGGAGACCTCCCCAATCCCCTACCCCCACAAAAACATGTAATACGAATAGATGTGGAAGCAGGTAGTTTCACACAACTGGTGACAAGAAGTAGAGAAATTTATATTTTATTATTTTAATTCCCATTTTAAATATCAAAAAGTTTAGCATCTGCTTAGCATATGTGGTAGGAGTAGTACTACTTAGCATGTGTGGTAGGAGTAGCATGGATAGAATTAAAAGGGTTGAAATAGCAACATGCAGATTGGGAGAAAGCCCTTGGTTAAGGAAAAGTCAGTCAAGTAAATAAGTAGCTGATTTTGAATATAAGTTTGTAATAGTTCACTTTTTCTTAACTGTTGTTCTTGATAGCTCAGATTTCATTGTGAAGACAACATTACAAAATACCCAGATTTGGGTATACCTAAAAAAATGTTGGTTGTTGGGAAGGGTAGTTGAAGCAATATGTCATGGAGACTAAGCTGTATAGGAGAAGAATTGAAAAAATAAAGTGACAAAATAAATGAGTATTTTAAGATGTTTAAGGAATAGTGATATGTGTGAATAAGTGAAGACCTGTAGTCATAACTGAGGTGAAAAGGGGAGGGTAGAAGTTTGTGATCATAAGAAAATATTTCAGTTTTGGATATCTAACATTTGGTAAACTTGTAGACAAATAATTTTAAACATGGAACCATGGGAGTGGAAAGCTGAAGTGGAATGGTGCTGGGGTCACTGATAAAAATAATCAATAATCAGAAAAGCTGTATATTAAATGTGTCATGTTCATGGGAACTAATGACAGCTATGTGACAGGACAGTGATCTTGGTGTCAACATTCTCAATAAATAACAAGGACTGACCTGGAAATACATAAGTGACAGTTAAGATTTGTCTCTGTGTCGCCACCCAAATCTCATCTTGAATTGTAATCCTCATAATCCCCATGTGTCAAGGGGGGAACCTAGTGGGAGGTGATTGAATCATGGGTTGAATGATGATTCAATCCACGATGGTTTCCCCAATGTGGTTCACATGATAGTAAGTGAGTTTTCATGAAATCTGATAGTTTCCTAAGTGTTTGACAGTTTCTCCTTTGCATACACCCTCTCTCCTGCCACCTTGTTAAGATACCTACTTCCACTTCTGCCATGATTGCAAGTTTCCTGAGGCCTCTCAGCCATGCAGAACTGTGAATCAATTAAATCACCTTGGTTTATAAATTACCCAGTCTCGAGTAGTATCTTTATAGCAGTAAGAACAGACTAATACAGTAAATTGATGCGAGGAGTGGGCTACTGCTGTAAAGATACTTGAAGAATGTGGAAGCAACATTGGAACTGGGTAATGGCCAGAGGTTGGAACAGTTTGGAGAGCTCAGAAGAAGGAAGAAAGATATGGAAAAGTTTGGAGCTTCCACTTGTTGAATGTTTTTGACCAAAATGCTGATAGTTATGTGAACAATGAAGTCCAGGATGAATTGGTCTCAGATGGAGATGAGGAATTTATTGGGAACTAGAGTAAAGGTCACTCATGCTATGCTTTAACAAAGAAACTGGCGGCATTTTTTTTCCCCCTGCCCTGGAGATCTGTGGAACCTCAAACTTGAGAGGTGATTTAGGGTATCTGGCAGAAGAAATTTCTAAGCAGCAAAGCATTCAAGACAAGACCTGGATTATTATGAAACCATTCAGTTTTATGCATTTACAAAGATATGGTTTCAAATTGGAACTTTTGTTCAAAAGGGAAGCAGAGCACACAAGCTGAGAAAATTTGCAGCCCGATGACATGGTAGAATAGAAAAACCCATTTTCTGGGCAGGAATTCAAACTGGCTGCAGAAATTTGCATAAATAATGAGGAGCCTAATGTTAATCATAAAGACAACGGGAGAAATGTCTCCAGGGCATGTCAGAGACCTTCACAGAAATTCCTCCCATCACAGACTCAGAGTCCTAAGAGAGAAAAATGGTTTTGTGGGCCAGACCCAGGGCCCCACTGTGTTCTGTGCAGCCTTGAGACTTGGTACCCTATGTCCCAGCCATGGCTAAAAGGGGCCAACATACAGATTAGGCCATTGCTTCAGAAGCTGCAAGCCCCAAGCCTTGGCAGCTTCCAAGTGGTGTTGGGCCTATGGGTGAGCAGAAGTCAAGAATTCAGGTTTGGGAGCCTCCAATTAGATTTCAGAGGAGGTATGGAAATGCCTGGCTGTCCAAGCAAAAGTTTGCTGTCGGGGGTGTAGCCCTCATGGAGAACCTCTGCTAGGGCAGTGTGAAAGGAAAGTGTGGGTAGGAGCTCCCACACAGAGTCCCCACTGGAGCACTGCATAGTGGAGCCCAGAGAAGAGGGCCATCATCCTCCAGACACCAGAATGGCAGATCCACTGACAGCTTGCACCATGCACCTGGAAAAGCTTCAGACACCCAATGGCAGCCCATGAAAGCAGCTGCGAGGGGGGCTGTACCCTGCAAAGCCACAGGGGTGGAGCTGCCCAAGACCATGGGAGCCCACCTCTTGCATCAGCATGACATGGGTGTAAAACATGGAGCCAAAGGATATTAATTTGGAGCCTTAAGATTTAATGACTGCGTGCTGGATTTTGAGCTTGCATGGGGCCTGCAGCCCCTTTGTTTTGGTCAATTTTTCCCATTTGGAAAGAGTGTGTTTACCCAATGCCTGTACCCCCATTGTATCTTGAAAGAAACTAACTTGTTTTTGATTTTCCAGGCTCATAGGCAGAAGGGACTTTCTTTGTCCCAGATGATACTTGGACTGTGCAATATTGAGTTAACACTAAAATGAGTTACGACTTTGGGGGACTACTGGGAAATCATGATTGGTTTTGCAATGTGAAAATACATGAGATTTGGGAGGGGTCGGGGCAGAATTATATGGTTTGAGTCTGTGTCCCCACCCAAATCTCATCTCATATTGTAATACACATAATCTCCACATGTCAAGGGAGGGACCTAGTGGGAGTTTATCGGACCATGGGTGTGGTTTCCCCCATGCTGTTTTCATGATAGTGAGTTAGTTCTCACAAGATCTTATGGTTTCATAAGTGTTTGACAGCTCCTCCTTCGCATGTACATTCTCTCCTGCTGCCTTGTAAAGAAAGTGCCTGCTTCCTCTTCCACCACATTGTAAATTACCCAGTCTTGAGTAGTATCTTTACAGCAGTGTGAGGATGGACTAATACAGTGACAAAGCATATAAGTGTGTAAGCTTCAAAGCATCAAGGGAGTTGACACAAATGCAAGATGTAATTATCAATATGCAGCAATTTTCCAAGCATCAGAAAATGCCTTATCCCACCTGCCATATTTGAAATGTGTGGAGAATTTTAAATTGAGCATAGAAATGTCCTGAGGAAAAACAGATTTTCAAGGAGTAGCCAAGTTCTATTTTAAGAAATGAAAAATCAAATGATTCAAGATGTTGGAGAGTCTGGTAATAACAGAGCAAAAGGCACACAGGTTTCAATTCAGCACAGCAATGTAAGTACTGAAAAGAGTAAGAGCCAGGAGAGGTAAGGATTGGAGATTACAATTTAGACAGGCAATGGAAGAACACTTCAAAATATTCCAAAAAAGATTAAGCTCCTACAATCATCAATATGAAGAGATTACTCACAGGCTTCTGAAGAGTAAGCCTCAATCTAAATAATATTAACGCTATCAAGAGCTAAAATTGATTTACTTGGCAAACAGTATGAGATAGTCACT
Source organism: Pan paniscus (assembly GCF_029289425.2). NCBI lineage: Eukaryota > Metazoa > Chordata > Mammalia > Primates > Hominidae > Pan > Pan paniscus. The sequence continues at coordinate 57,573,429 of NC_073258.2, forward strand.
ACCTGAAGCACTTGGCATGGACGAATTCATTGATTGCTTTATCAAAGTTGCCATGATCTCTTGTTGATGCAGAAATTTTTGCCTTTCTGATAATTTGCATCAACTATGGATTGAGGTTAGGGAGTCACAGACTAGCTAATGAGTTATTCTGCTTCACCTTATGCCAGTCATGAAGCATGAAGAGGGCTTAAGTTCTCAGCTTCAGTTTCCATATGTGAGAATAAAGATGATAGTCATAGGGCCATTATATAGGCTAGATGTAAAGATAATCTAAGCTAGAATAATAACAAAAAATTAAATTTATATCACTTCTGTTCAAGTGAAGATCATTAAATGCTGGCTACTTTTAATTAGCCAGGAACCAGGTTGTACTTTTACACACTCATTCTAGAATTGTTTACTTCTCCTGCTTTGCATTTGGATGTTTTAAGAAACATGACAAATGTGTTTTTTGGATCACTTAATGCATTTATAATGCTGTTATGAATATTTTTAAAAGCAAGTCTATTCACATTTTTAAGCATTTTTCTATCTTTAATTCACAAATAGTACATAGCAATTGAAGAAAAACTAAGAATTATTGATAGATAAAAGAAAAAATAAAAATAAAAAAAATTCTGAATGTATTATAAAGAGCTTATTTGTACCCATAATTTTTTAGGACTTTTCATATACCTACTGTGCAATATTTTTTTAAACTTATTATTTCCTGTGAATTAAAATTTTCCAGAAGAATTAGTACAATTTTATTTAAAGTGATCTAATTTAAAATAATATTTTTTAATAGGGACAAGGTCTCATTACGTTGCCTTGGTTGTTCTTGAACTCCTGGGATCAAGTGATTCTCCTGCCTTGGCCTCTCAAAGTGTTGGGATACAGGTGTTAGCCACCACGTCCAGTCCCAGTAATTTTAAAATGCTTTTTGTTATCTGTGTTCAAATAACTCTCTATCTTGATTTTCTCTTATTAAAAGAAAGACATGACATAGATCATTCAATTATGTAAACCTTTAACATGTCATCTTTCTATCTTTACAAATCTCCACAGAAATGCATGTTTTGGAATTTCTACTTGGGACAAATTATTTTATTCTGAAAGCAGAACTAGCCTGAAGATGTTCCTTTCAATGTGTTCAACATAAGATCAGGGCGGGTCAGAATCATCTCCTAACATCTGCTTGATTTTTTCCACTGGGAACACGATTACTCAGAATGTGTGCTCTAAAGGGTTTTCTGGAAGAAAACTTTTATACCTACTCAGTGGCCAAAGGCAATCATTCAACAGTGTATGAATTTATCCTCTTGGGGCTCACAGATAATGCAGAGCTTCAAGTCACTCTCTTTGGTATATTCCTTGTAGTATACTTAGCTAGCTTTATGGGTAATTTCGGTTTGATTATGCAAATCAGTCCTCAGCTTCATACACCCATGTATTTTTTCCTCAGCCATCTGGCTTTTGTTGATTTTTCTTTTACTTCATCTGTCGCCCCAAATACCTTGGTAAATTTTCTGTGTGAAGTTAAAAGTATAACATTTTATGCATGTGCCATTCAGGTATGCTGCTTCATCACATTTGTAGTTTGTGAATTATATTTGCTCTCAATCATGGCATATGATCGGTATGTTGCCATCTGTAACCCTTTACTTTATGTCATTCTCATTCCTAGAAAACTCTGTATTAAACTGATTGCTAGCACGTATGTGTATGGATTCACTGTGGGACTTGTACAGACAGTGGCGACATTCCACTTGTCTTTTTGTGATTCCAACGTGATCAACAACTTCTATTGTGATGATGTTCCATTAGTGGCTCTGGCCTGTTCTGACACTCATGTCAAAGAGCTGATGTTGTTAATCATTGCTGGGTTCAATACTCTCTGCTCTCTAGTAATTGTGCTGATTTCTTATGGTTTCATTTTCTTTGCCATCCTGAGGATACATTCTGTTGAAGGGAGACAGAAAGCATTTTCTACCTGTGCTTCCCACCTGACCTCCATCACAATATTTTATGGAACAATCATTTTTATGTACCTGCAGCCCAAGTCAAGCCATTCCCAGAATATGAATAAAGTTGCTTCTGTGTTTAATGTGGTAGTGATTCCTACATTAAACCCACTGATCTATAGCTTAAGAAATCAGGAGGTAAAAAATGCACTAAAGAGAATTATAGAAAAGTTATGTTTGGCTGTCAAATAACCTAAAAATCCCTAGACAGAGGCAAAACCCAGGACTTTGAGTTGTGTCTTATCTAGAGTCACATTGGTGGTAAATGACAAAGCCAAATTCCGTAGTTTAGCTGCTCAACATCACTCAGGGTATGTTTCATCCACTGTGTCGTTTTCCATAGTTTCCACATAAAATGCATTTGGTAAATTTTATGTCATTGAATTGTAAAAGAAAAGGAGAGAGAGAGAGAGAGAGAGAATCTTACTCCTCTCTGAACAACACAGCTTCATCAATAATGAAATAAACAGCATTGGGAACTAGCTGTTTTATTTAAATCGTGTGATATTTGAATTATATTAAAGTTCAACATCTGTTATCTTACATTTCAAATTTGCTGCACAGATTATCTGGAAACAGTGTCAAAGTTTAAATAGCAAGGATACTTTTCTTGGTTTTAAGACTGGATAATTTCCTTAGCACTCTACTTTCTCTGCATTCTACTGGGAAGGGTAGCACCAGCAGAGTTACCATGAATTCCGTATCCATTTGGACCACTAGAGCCATTTCACACCAGTATAATTCACTGCCTGCTCTATATAAGCATCTGATTAGTAACTGGACTCTTCAAACAGTTTGACTAATAATTTTAGTTTCTGTGATAATCAACTGTTGTCATTGGTAAATTATTTCACGTTTTGTACCTAGTTTCCTCATCTTCAAAATGCGCTTGTAGTTTCTTATCTCTTGGACTGATTGTGAAGATTAAATAACATTATAAATATAGAGCTTTGCAAAGTTCCTAGCACACAGCTGGTACTTCACATACGGTGTGTATTACACTTAATTATTGACATTGTTATTATACCAATTATTTCTCTTATTTGGCCTGGGATAATAAGGTAATAAAGTTTGAGATAGCTGGCAATATGATATTCTTTATTTTAAAATCAACAAAAAGAAAATATAAAAGTTAAGGAGCTATTTTATTGTGGTATTTTAAAATAAATTCTTTTAAATTTCGTCGTGTGTGTGTATTGATAGACATATTTTAAAATAACTCTTTTAGGTTCCTTCATACTCGTTACTTAAAATATGCATTTTTAAAAAATAAAACCACTTTTGTTTAATTTAACAAAGACTAGATTAACAAATTACGAATTTATTGAACTCCTAATTTTTCAAAGTACGAATGAGCTACCGTCTACTGAGTGCTTTTCTGGTATCAAATTCTGGGTGAAGTGTTTAAAACGGATTGCCTCAGCTAATTTTTATAACATTGAATGGAGATGAGTATTTATTCAAGGTGGACCACTAATCAGTTGTAGATACAAAAATAAATTATATAAAAATTTTGTTTACAAGAAAATGCATTAAGGGTCGTTCACCAATAATAATAAAGCTGATATTTACCAAGGCTCTTTTAGGTGCCAGCCATCATGCCAAGGCCTTCACACACGTTTCTACTACATACTCATACTGTAGCTTGTGGAATAAGCAAGTTTCTTGTTTTATAAGGTATTTGAGCTTCACATATTATACACTAGAAGTATCAAAACTCAAATCTGTGGTCAAATCTTTCTGGAATCAAGCATGTTCTCCACTGATCTTAGACACCGCTAAAGACCTATATTTTTTGTCAGCCTCTGTATTCTATACCTAGATACAGAAACATCATAGAGATCACAAACAGAAGGGTGACAAATACAAGTATTTATTTAAATATGCCTGGAGACTGAACAGTGTTTATTTCAATGTTTTGGCTGAAGGACTGGTGTTTTAGGCGATGAACTCAGCGACCTGGAGCAATTTTCAGATGATAGTTTTAGAGGCTGCACAGAACTGCGTGTATCTGCTCAAGAATAAACATTAAAAAAAAAAAGTCTATTGAGTAAAGTTGAATTTCTTAGCTCATTTCCCTTAGAAAACCTGGGTTTATCTCAATATGTGATTGTTAATAGTAGGGAATTATAACTCTGTAAAGACATGAAGAATTCAATTAATGTTTAAACATTGCTACTGTAAATAATTCTATCAAGTAGGCAGGTGCAGTCAAACCACAGAAGACCAATCTCCTCCAGGTGAATTTTCAGGATCCGTAGACCTGAATCTCACTACCTGTAAAAAGAGAGACTGTCTATGACTCTTGTCGTGGCTCTGATATGTGAGAATATTGTTTATATCCATCCATATAAATATACACTCACAAGACAAAGTGTGGAGGGTAGAAAAACCAGGTTTCTCTGTTAAACCTGTTTTAAAGGCCAGGTAATTCACTCCACTCACAAGGTTCTAAAAGCACCTCAGGGTAGCATATCTGAGTCATTTACAAAGAAAGTACAGAAGAGGAAATAATCACAGTATATTGTAAAGCTCAAATTGTATTTTATATAATGGCTGCAAGTATCACAATCTCCTTGTAAAATTGAAAAAAAAATAAGATAATTTTAAACTACTACTTTTTCTGAAATGTCAAGACAATAAAAATATATCATATCACTTTTTTTAATCATATGTCATCATCTACAAGGGTGACTGAATAAATAGCAGGCACAAATAAATTACATAATAACCTAGGGTACTTTCTAATTGAACAAATATGCAAGTACAATGAAGGTGTTTATTTTAAAAATTATTTCTTATAAAACATGTTCTTCCAATTATATTTTTTTAAAAATCTGATAATGACACATTTAAATCCAATTAACCTCATTCTTAACACCCACAGTGTTAACAAAGAATTCAGATAAACCTAAATTTGCTTTTAGAATTTTCATATTGCTAGTTATGTGACCTTCAATTTAGAGACAAAACTTCACACATATCATATGTTTACTTGATTGTAGTAAGTAGGACTACTTGACTAATTAGCCTTGAAGACCTTAATGAATTTATTTTTTAATAGTTTTTTGTTTTGGTTTGTTTGTTTATTTGTTTGTTTTTAGAGAGAGAGAGAGAAGGTCTCGCTATGTTGCCCAGGCTGGTCTTGAACTCCTGGGCTCAAGCAATCCTCCCACCCTTGACTCCCAAAGTACTGGTACTACAGGTGTGAGCCACTGTGCCAGGTCAAATAAATTCATTTCTAACTTTATATAACAAACATTTATATACCTAAGTCTTCCAAAACACTTATTATCACTGGATATTTTTCTAAGCATTTCATAAATATTAACCTGTACAATCCTTAAAAAAAGAGCAATGAGTTAGGTCCTATCATTTCCCAGACTTGGAAACAAAGCCACACAAAATTTAGCTCAATTTTCCAAGGTTGCAGAGCTAATATGAAAGAAATAGTTTTCAAACTCAATCTTGTTTCAGCATCCCAAACTCTAACAAAAACATGCTGCTGCCTTTGCTTTAAATACACCTATGAGTGTTTGCATATATGAGTGTGTCTCTGTTTGTATTTGAACGTGGTTTCAGTGGTCTGCCAAGACTGTGATGGCCCGAATTGAATGCTTTAATTCGTACTGATTTTTCATGATCTGCCTGGTTCTTGCAGAAAATGTCAAGGTCCATTAAAGTAACAGCTACATTTTCAGTTCATTGGGAAATAATTACAAGAAAAAGTTTGATTTATTTCCTGCTTGTTTAATAAAGTTTTCTTATTTTTAAAAATTTTAATATCTGTAAGTTTTCACAACCTTTATCCAAGGCTTTCTTTGAGGCATCTTTCACTTCTTTGTTCCTTAGACTATAGATTAGGGGGTTTAACATGGGGATCACCACTGTGTAAAATACAGAAGCCATCTTGTCTGTGTCCAAGGAGTGATTTGATTTGGGCTGTAGGTACATAAAGATCAGTGTGCCATAGAAAATAGTGACAGTCATCATATGGGAGCCACAGGTGGAAATGGCTTTGTGTCGCCCCTGAGTAGAGCGGATCCTTAGGATAGCGGCAATAATAAAGATGTAGGAGGTGAGGACAATGGAAGAGGAACAGATCATATCAAAGCCAGCAAAGGCAAATATCAGAATTTCCTTCATGTGTGTGTCTGAGCAGGACAGAGCTAAGAGGGGGAGGTCATCACAATAGAAATGGTTAATTAAGTTTGGGCCACAGTAAGTCAGACGGAAAGTGATAACAGTGTGGAAGAGGGCAACCAGGAAGCTGTATATATATGGAACTGCCACCAGTTGAATGCAGACTCTTCTTGACATCAGTGTTGAATAATGCAGGGGACTACAGATGGCGACATAGCGATCGTAGGCCATGGAGGCTAGAAGGAAACACTCAGTGATCATGAAGGTGAGAAAACAACCCAGTTGGGTTGCACAAGCATGGAAAGGAATGGTGTTGCGTTCCACAACAAAATTCACCATCATCTTCGGTGTAATAGCAGAGGAGTAACAAAGGTCAACAAAGGCCAGGTGGCTGAGGAAATAGTACATAGGTGTGTGGAGTCGAGTATCAATCTTGATTAAGGTAATCAACCCAAGATTGCCCAGCACTGTGACCAGATAGATAACTAAAAACACCCCAAAGCACGGAGCCTGAAGCTCTGGCCGGTTGGTAATTCCTTTCAGAATGAATACAGTGACATAAGTGATATTAACTTCAGCCATTTATCCTAACAGGTTTTGTAGATTTTGTCGCAGTTGAAAAATAAAAATGATACTTCTCATGTTCCCTGTCAGTGTTGGGTAAAGGTGATGATTGTTGTCTTCTTGCCTTGAATCATATCATCATGTGGGCAAAAACATACATCTTACCTCTCTAATGACAGAGGCCAATCTTGCCTGAGGGAGGGGAGTCTTTTACTTGCAGAATAGTAAATAGACCACCTTAAGAAATATTTTGCTTTGTAATTTTAGAAAATAAGAGAAGATGTTGGTTAAAATTATATAGTATGAAACCGCTTGTGACAACTGACACTAATATTTCAATGTTTTGCTGCCATTAAAAATCTTATATATTTTCCATGCATATATAACAGAACAAAAATATTGAATTTATAGATGTGACCACATTTATATTTCCTTATTTTTCGGTTTTGTGCATGCTTCCATAAAATATGTCAAAAATAGATCAAAATAATTTTAGAGCTGCTATGAACTATTCAATTTGCTATATTCCTTCCCACATTTATATAGAATAAGTAATTTATGCTCTAGAAATGGAAAGAAATTTGATCAGAAATATGAGAAAACACACAATTTTATTTACATATGAATTAAAAAGACATTTTTCCAATTCAAAATTTAACATATTTGGAAGTGTGTTGCCCAAAGAGTTAACACAAATCAAATAGTTTATCAAAATTTAACATATTTGGAAGTATATTGCTCAAAGTGTTAACACAAGTAGTTTATCATAGTTAAATCCCATGTAGATAAATAATTTCCTCCACAAATGTGTCAGTATATTTCTAGGGCTTAAAATATCCAAGGCGCTTACTCTAGTTGGTTGTACTTTTAGAAACATATTCTAAGGAAACATTCAGTTGTAAAAAGTTTTATGGAAACATATACTGGTGGGTGGAGTTTTTGATGCATCTTTTAGGATAATTATAATTACTTGTATTTCTACCAGCCCTGAAAAAAAGAGGATTCATCTTGTTAAGCCCAATATTAGCCTATTTAAACTTTAATTTTGGTCCTGGCTTTATTTTTCAAAAAATAGAATCATGAAATATTAACTAGAAAATGCTTTGAGAGATCATCATATCTAACCACTTTGTCTTTCATATTCCATTGATTAGTACTATTATTATTTTATCTGTTGCAATTGAGTGATGTCCTTATCAGATATTCTGAGTGCATTACATGAATTAAGATAGTCTCTTGCTTACCCTATGAGGAAGGCTCTCACCCATAACTCCTTATAAACATTGGAAAAATCCGACTTCCTGGTGATGGTCACAGAGTATTAGTGTGACTATGTATAACTGACAGCAGAGCCCATATTTCTAATCATCCTTATGCTGCCCAAGTGTAGTGGTTTGTTCCTTAAGCTTTAATCACAGGGATGGAAGAACAAGGCTAAAGTGTCAAACTAAATGTTTAAAGCTTACAGAAGACAAACATGAAAACTATAGTTTTCCAAAGATTGCTAAGTTTTCATATACTAGGTCAAAGTAAAATAGAAGACTCCTAAAACATACACACACACACACACACACACACACACAGATGCATAGACATATACATATATATCACTATTCTCAGTAAATAACTGTTTCGTTCATGAATATTCAAAAGTGAGAATTATCTGACTTACATATGGGACTTGAATATGCTCAATTTTTTTTCACAAAGGATTTTATGTCAATTCGAGCTGTGAAGTTATAATTTGAACCCTAATTGAGGATAATTATAAGGCTATCCCACAATGTAAAAGTAAATAGACCACCTTCACTGAAAAATAGTGTCAGGGAAAGAGGTTTATCTACCATTTATTTCACTTTATTTTTTACTTAATGAAGTCCATCTATATGTTAGCACTTCTTGTGTTACTGCTTTTATATAACTACAAGATTTGTGGTGGTTCCAAGGTACATGTCACACCAAATGAGAAAAAGCCACATGAGAAAATAGATGTATCAGTAAGAACGTTAACTATGGTGGACACATGCTATTAGGTAACATGGAATATTTAAGTTTAAGTAGATACATACAGCACATTATGGTAGAAAAACAAAGTCCACAGCGAAGTTGGATATTAAACTGGAGTTTACATTCCAAATTCAATAAACTTAAAAATCACGTAGAAATAAAATTACTTATAAAAATCTGTTACAGTGCTCATAAAAATATAGCATTTATGATTTTGTATCTACCTTACAACTCTCTACATTATTTTATTAATTCCTCTAAGTTTTTAAAAGCAATTTTTCTTCATAGCCTCCAATTCATTTGTCTGGGTTTTTTTGAATTAATCACCATCCCAAAGTCTCACCACCCATTTGGTCATTTTCATATTTTAATTTTAGGGGAAATCTAAAATCAATTCCATATTTCAAACCAAGAGTTCTTTCATAAGCACTAATGTTTCTTCCTTCACTTCATCTTCCTAAAGCAAGTTTTGCCTTAAACTTTACTGCATATTGGAATCATCTAGAGCTCTTAACATGACAATACTGGGGCATCCAATACCATTTATTCAGAACATCTTGGAGGCACCGAGGCCCAAGTGATTCTAATGTACAACCATGTTTGAGAATCAGTAATCTAAAGAGCAAATTTGATTTTTGGAATGGCAAGCAGAGTTCAGATATATTTTCAAAATTTTCAAAAATATTATCTAAAATTTTTTGGAAATATTTTCAAAATTTCTTTTTGGGATTTGTTTGCCTAACCTGTGAATTAGTTTGAGTACAACACTCCACCATGCCAGTGAAATCCCAACTGCACAAAAATAGTCTTAAGAAAGTTAATCTTCAGTTCCTCTATTTCTATCTTTCCATTTTTCTGAAAATGATTTGATTGAGAAAGTACCTGTGCTCTTGGTTCTCTTTTGTTTTCTATTTTCAAAATCATTCATTTTCCCATGTTATAAAGAAAAGGCATACTTTTCATCCATCTGGAATCTTATGATCTCTTGCCCCCAGGTGTAAAAAATATCCTGGATTCTAAAAGACTTCAGCATTTGGATAATCCTTCTTATCAAGACACCATTAATATGACTCCCATCTCATTAATAAGACAATTTTCAACTACAAGTTAAATTTATATTTAATCATCACTCATCAAAATTAGAAAAATATAGGTTACGTTAATTATTTTATATTAAGATACATTTAATTTTAGGCATTCGTTTAAATCTATATTTAATTTTAAATGCCAATATTTACTGCATTGAAAAATTACATCTTAGTACCTATTTAAACTATTGGACAAAAATTTTAGATATTCACTTAACCATGCATGTTGAAGAAAATATTGGTTTTTCTAATTATTTTGGTGAGTACCAAAATTAATTAGCAATTGTCTTTTTTAGGCGTTTCTGATAGTTGGCTAGTTCTTTAAAATTAAGCAGTTTTATTTATTTTGCTATCGTCAAATCTCCATAGGTTATATTTGCCCATCTAGATTCTCAAAACTCAGTTGCAACATGAATTATATCTCTCTCTGAAACACTAATTCTTGAAGGGCTTGCCTTGCTTCTTAAGAATTAGAGACATATTTCTCAGGTTTTAAACACTTTGGCATCTAATACAATGGCAATGCTTTGCATAGAAAAATATATTCAATAACGGAAAAGCAACAGATTAATGGAGACCTCCTCTTGCCTTTCCACTGCCCTATCAATCAAGACATCAAGACATTTTCTGATTTACTCACTGCCTAGTGCTATTCATGTTCTACCTTGTTCTTTATCAGGGTGTTCAGGGCTTTTTCAGGTCAAGCATTCTTCATTCCAGGGCTGCAACAAGCTTGGTTTCTTCACCAGATCTTAGCAACAGGCTGCAGGGGCACCCTGTGCGCCACCAGTGTGCTATAGGTGTTCAGACCTGAGGACATCTTGAACCATTGGGTGTTCCCTCTATGTAACTCAACGCATGCAAAAATGGCATGATATGGCATGGAAAAAGGTTGGGAAGCCCTGGTTTGATTTGGATTACACTGGAGCCCTGGTTAAAGCCGAATACTTCACCTGAGAAGCAATATTCGGTAAATGATATGCCAATAGGTTTCTACTTTATTGTGTTATAGGATTCAAAAATGTATAGTGAGTATTCATTCTTATTTAGAAGGGAAAATTGTACCTTATGTTCAGTGTTTGCCAAGGCTAAGGATGGATTATTAAAAATCTCATTTCCAGAACTTAAGGAGGGCCATTCTTGGTAAATGAATCTCCTAAGAATTTTAGTCAGAAAATCACATCCGCATACATCTCTCTCCTCCATCGTCCATATAGTAACAACTCTTATTTTGTGGGAACTATTGCAGAAAGGATGGTAAATTCTAAGAGGTTCTCTGCTTGACTTATCATGTCATCATTTAAGAAGAGAGAGAGAGGGAGAGAGACAGAGAGAGAGAGAGAGCATGTGTGTGTGTGTGTGTGTATGTTTGTAAGGAGGAGAGAGAGAGATAGCACTGAGGATTAATGAAGTATTATTATTGTTATTATTATTATTATTATTTTATTTTGTTGGAGATGGAGTTTCGCTTTTGTTGCCCAGGCTGAAGTCTAATTGCGCGAACTTGGCTCACTGCAACCTCCGCCCCTCAGGTTCAAGAGATTCTCCTGCCTCAGCAGTGAAGTATTATTTCAAATACAAATTTAAAATACAGCAATGAAGTATTATTTTAAATACGAATAGATATCCTTTAGACAGTTCTGGAAAAGCAGACAGTGTGAAGGTATGAAATACAGTTAGGATGCAGTCTGAATCCATTTAACATTAAAGCTTACCGAAGAGAGAGGCTTCTAATGAAGACCTGGGGCATGGGTGGAGGGATGCCTATTGGCTCCATATAAAGACTTACTTACCTGCTTAGCAGTGATCTTGACTCCTAATGAGCTCATTTGGAAGTTACTCAGATGATTTATTAGTTCCTAGGTCCCATTGGATCTAAACTTGAACCTCTAGAGGTATCTGAAAGCTTGATGTTTCCTCCTATGTTTCTCTCAATGTGAGATGAGCTGGACAAATTACATTGAAAAAAATTTTTAATCCTTCAAACTACCTGTATTCCTGAGACAATCATACTTCAAAAATACTTATATACATATCCATGAGGGCAAATGTGTGATCTACTACTGGAAATGATATAATAAACCATAACACCCAGTTCATTTTTATTAAGAATCAAGTTTTGTGAAGTAATAAGATGAACACTTAAATCCTGAGCAACTTACTTATGAGATCTTGGGAAAAGGTCTATGACTTTTTGAGCCTCAACCTCCTCAATTTTAAAATGAAGTAAAATTATACCTTCTCTATAATGTCTTTGAGAGTATTGAATGAGTTAATGTATGTGAAAAGTTCGGTAAACTGTCGGGTAGGCAGTAAATGTTCAAAGATATCTGTTTTAATAAGCAAGACAGAATCAGAAACACAAATAAAACCAAGATACTCCAAAAGCTGACAAGAAAACCAAAACCGTTACTACCAGTTTCAACCTCTATCTAGGTGAATCTGGAAAATTTATTAAATCTTTCTGGTGTACATTATGCTGTCTTTAATGAAAATGATTTCTACATACTCCTCAAAATTCATTTCCTCATGTATCTGTCTCTTTCCCACCACCCATGTATATGCATACAGACACATATATGACTCATCATTCTAAGTTCTACATCTCATCTCATTACTTTTTCTTACTGTTCATACCTTTTTTCTTTTTGCCACTGAATCTATCTTTTCTGATTGATTTGTCTCTCTACATCTTCTAAAAGCATCTTTCAATATAAAGGATTATACCCTTATTTTTTAATTTTATATCACTTTAGAACATTGGAAGACATTGATTTTGTAGTACATTAAGAACTTCTGGCCGGGCGCGGTGGCTCACGCCTGTAATCCCAGCACTCTGGGAGGCCGAGGCGGGCGGATCACGAGGTCAGGAGATCGAGACCATCCTGGTTAACGTGGTGAAATCTCGTCTCTACTAAAAAATACAAAAAATTAGCCAGGCGCAGTGGCGGGCGCCTGTAGTCCCAGCTATTTGGGAGGCTGAGGCAGGAGAATGGCGTGAACCCGGGAGGCAGAGCTTGCAGTGAGCCGAGATGGCGCCACTGCACTCCAGCCTGGGTGACAGAGCGAGACTCCATCTCAAAAAAAAAAAAAAAAAAAGAACTTCTTTCTACCATAAAGACACATGCACACATATGTTCATTGCAGCACTATACACAATCGCAGAGACATAGAATCAACCTAAGTGTCCATCAGTGGTAGACTGAATAAAGGAAATGTGAGACATATAAAAGATGGATGGATGAAGCTGGAGGCCATTATCCTTGGCAAACTAACACGGGGACAAAAAACCAAATACAACCTTTTCTCACTTGTAAGTGGGAGCGGAATGATGAGAATACAGGGACACATGGAGGGAAACAACAGACCCTGGGAGGGTGGGAGGAGAGAGAGGATCAGAAAAATTATCTGTTGGGTACTAGGCTTAGTACCTGGGTGACAAAATAATTTGTACAACAAATCACTGTGACACAAGTTTACCTATATAACAAGCCTGCACATGTACCCATAAACCTAAAAATTAAAAGAAAAAAAAGAAGAAAGAAAAAAAAAGTATACCTGAACAAAAGAAGTCCTGTTGACTCATTTCATGCTTTTTCTAAATCAATATTGAAAAATATATTATTTGTTATTAATGGTGAAGTTCAGTTTCTTCTCAAATTACAAACTAAGAAACTATTATATATGAATTAGGTATGTGGATGTAAAACACAACCTGTAGCACTAGTCAGAATTCTCAAAAAAGTTGTTTATTGTTTCCAATTTTTCATAATCCTTTGCTCTTTCAAATCCAGCTTCCCACTTATCACTGAGACCAATCCTTTCTAGGTTAACCGACTGTCTCACTATGGATATATACAATGGAAAATTGTCCATTCTTAGCTGAATTTCTTCTGAAATTTGGAAATGTTGTACAATGTCTCACTTGTCTTGTGTGATGCCACCACATTTTCTTTGTTTTTCTCTTACCTCACTAATTGCAGATTTGGCATCCTCAGTTCAGCTGTTAGTTTTTCCCATTCCTCATTTTTGTAGACCATTTTATTATACCCACAACTTCAATTATCAATGATTCTTACATTTGTTTCTCTATCTTACCACTTCCTGTAGCTTCAGAGCTCTATATCCAAATACCTAGTATTGAGTTTAAGTTGCATGGCTCAAAGGCAACTAAAATTCTACATTCCCAAGGCCAAGTTCCCAATATCTTGACCTCAAATTTAGTCAGTGTCCTGTGTGCTTTATCCCTATTGTCTATCCTACTAGGCAAGTCATACGCTAGTATTTATCCTTCACTTCTTTGTCTTCCTTACTTCCCCCGTTTTATGTCTGATTTTTTACCTCTTAGATGTTCATCTTATTCATGCTTTTCCTTCCCTCTCCGTTGCCATCCTCCAATCCCAACTAACATCATCTTTTCTAAAGTGGCTAAAATATCATTTTAATTGTCTCTAATAAATTTATTGAAACATAAACCCCATTGAATAATCATATTGATTTAAGAAGTTTTAATGACTTCCAAATATTGTTAGAATAAAGATGAAATTTTATGCAATCGTATTCAGGTTCCTGCATGATTTAAGACTTTCTTCTCCAGCTCTACCTTGCTCTCCCTCAAATTCACTTTTGTTCTAGCCACAGTAGCTTTTCTCATTTCTTCTGATGTTGCAAGTTTCTTGCTGCTTCAAGATTCAGAATATTGTTTTCTTTCTCCCTAAATGTTGTCCCTACTCTCACCCCTTTTGCCAATCCTTTGGTATTCAAACTAAGCATCATTTACCAGGGAAACTTTTGCTGAAAACTGAACTAGTTTGGGTTTCTCTTCCAATTATCTCAGCATCATGCATCTCTTCTTGGAAGGAATAATCACAGGTCATAATTATACGCTCCTTTGTGACCATTTATTTTAAGTCTCTCTCAGTCAATTGTAAGATCTGTGAGGTCAGGGACCATTTCCAATTTGCTCACCACTGTATTCCTGCATCCTAGCACAGGTCTTACTATAAAAAAATGAAAATAAATATTTTAAAATTGACTTATCTATCAGTCAATTTTAAAAGTAGTTTGTTCTGTACAATATAAGCACACACAAACCCAGTTGAAATCAAATGAGAGAAAAAGTGTGTTTTAAACCTTGCTTTTAATTTCTTAAGGTAGGTCTTACAAGTAATTATTTGCATCATTCTCTATCTGGCCTTCTAAGATCATCTAATTTAACATGGTTATTTAAACAGATGGGGAAACCAAGACTCCTCGAGCTCTCACAATTATCTCTCTTAATTTCATCTATGAGTGAAGAATAGGACACCACAGTCTTTTGTAGTAATAATATTCACTCTGGTAATAATATTCACTGTAAATAAGACTATAAACTCATTTATAGTCACTCATATTGTGCCAAGCACTATTCTAAGAGGTCCATATATTAGCATATTTAGTCCTGGCAACACTATAAGTAGTATTATCATCCCTATTTACAAAGGTGAAAACTGAAGTCTAGGAAGGTCAGGCACTTTGCTCAAGGCCACACAGCAGCGAACTGGGACTTTCACTAACTCCAGAAACATAACTACTAATTTACACTTTTCTTTCTTGCTCTTCTCTAAACATCAAGTTACTGATTTCCATGGACTACATCTCTAAGGAATACTTGATGGCTGGATTCAATAGGTTGCAGCCAATTGGAACCTGTAACAGGAGATCAGATGGGATGAGGAGAGAGAGACCAGGATACATTAGCCCTGCTCTCTCTCTGCTCTTGAACTATGGCTGTCACAGTTCTAAAGTGATGCCTGGCAGTAGAGGCATCCCTGTCCTCATTTCCTTTCAGGCAACCTCTCACTCACACCCTACCTATCACTGGGTTCTGGATTCCCATTGAGTCCCTTCAGCCACTGAGGTGCTAATAGTTTCATGGTTAGATCCCAGGTACTCAGTATCCCATGTTTGTTTATTTCTCTTTATTTGAATTATTGTGAGTTGTTTCTTCACAGGAATCTGATCAATAATTCTCTAATTTCCTTGCAATTTATCTAACATTTTTCTTGATAATTAAATGCTTTGGGAATTTTTTTAGAAATAATATCACCTCTATGTATTTAGGTGCAGGTGGGTGCATTCTAAGACCTTTGAGAAAAATTTAAGTTGGGTAATTGTTATAGGGAGATTTCTATAAAAGTTCTTCTAATTTTATATTTGTTTGAAAATGTCCACAAAAAAGTTTTTAATAGTTTTTTATATAATAAGTAGTTTATATAGTAAAAACATAAAGAGATTACAACTTTTAAAATAGTTGTATTAGTTTGGGGTTTGAAATATCAGTACCTCTCTGTTAAAAGTATTATCATAGAGGCTGACAAATCTACACAAAGGAAAAGTAAGACACGGATTTTTTAAAGAAAAAATAAAAATATGTTTTACAAGTTATGTGATCAGTAAAATCTAAGGAAATCAACAAATCAGAATGTTGAAATTTTAATAAAAATGAAACCCCTATGTATTGCAGACAACAAATTTTAAAATACAGTGGGAAAAAAACTACTTAGAGTGGGATCTATTAGGTAAAGTGCCTGTTGAATTAAACATCAAAAATATTAAAATAAAAAAAGGCCCTAAAGAAATAAAATGATTTGGCTTGAAAATTTAATTAAAATGATAATATTTTATTATTATAAGGGTTTTTTTGAATGCCTTTCAAATGGGTCCACTATTTGCTAAAATAAATAGATAAATAAGAATAACAAACTGAGTCACCATAATATATAAGACACTGGAGGCAAAGAAAGGGATAACTCGGTCAGAATTCCTGTCCTCAGATAGTTCCTAGCCTAATAAGGGAAACAGATGTGGAGAGAATTATAACACAGTATGAAAATACAACAGTGACACAAGAAGACACTGATAATACACTGAAAAATGGTTAATTAACTTCTTTTTTCTATTGGAGATCAGGTAAGGAGAAGAGTGAGTGCATATGGTAAATTTCTTCTAAAAAGTTAACTTCTGAGCTTGTACTAGAAGGATGAGAAAATGTTAGGCTTTAAAACCAAACACTGCATGTTCTCACTCATAGATGGGAATTGAACAATGAGAACACTTGGACACAGGAAGGGGAACATCACACACCGGGGCATGTTGTGGGGTGGGGGGAGGGGGGAGGGATAGCATTAGGAGATGTACTTAATATAAATGATGAGTTAATGGGTGCAGCACACCAACATGGCACATGTATACATATGTAACAAACCTGCACGTTGTGCACATGTACCCTAGAACTTAAAGTATGATTTAAAAAAAAAAGTATTTCAGTGACACAGCAAGTGCAAAGACAAGAAATGCAGCCACAGCCAATGAAGGAGAAGTTTTGTGGTAGGCAAGGAGGAAAACATTAGGGAAAGAAGTTACAAAGAAAGGACTATGGCAACATAGAGCCTCATAAGTCATACCCCTGAGTGTAGTCTAAGTCCCATAGCAGAGAGAAGCTGTATAGTGCTATATAGTAGGTTGGTGCAAATGTAATTGCGGTTTTTGCATTGTTGAAATTTGTTGTTTGATGTTGGAATGCATTCTTAAATAAATGTGATTATGTTATACATCATTTTAATGTGCATTTCTTGCTTTTTTTTTGGCTAATGACTTATTACTTGCTGTTTATTTTATATTTATTTTAAACTATGGAAATGTTGTTAGACAAAAAACACATTCGAGCAATTTTCTTATTTGAGTTCAAAATGGGTCATAAAGCAGCAGAGACAACTCACAACATCAACAACACATTTGGCCCAGGAACTGCTAACGAATGTACAGTGCAGTAGTAGTTCAAAAACTTTTGCAAAGGAGACAAGAGCCTTGAAGATGAGGAGTACAGTGGCCGACCATTGGAAGTTGACAATGACCAGTTGAGAGCAATCATCGATGCTCATCCTCTTACAACCTCATGAGAAGTTGCCAAAGAACTCAGCATCGACCATTCTACGATCCTTCAGCATTTGAAGAAAATTGGAAGGTGAAAAAGCTCAACAAGTGGGGGCCTCATGAGCTGAGCAAAAATTTTTTTTAAATCATCATTTTGAAGTATCATCTTCCCATTCCACACAACGAACCATTTCTCAATCGGATTGTGACGTGTGATTAAAAGTGGATATGACAACTGGTGACAACCAGCTCAGTGGCTGGACTGAGAAGAAGCTCCACAGCACTTCCCAAAGCCAAACTTGCACCAAAAAAAGGTCATGGTCACTGTTTGGTGGTCTGCTGCCAGTCTGATCCACCTCAGATTTCTGAATCCCTGGGAAACCATTACAGCTGAGAAGTATGGGCAGCAAATCAATGGGATGCACCAAAAACTGCAACACCTGCAGCCAGCATTGGTCAACAGAAAGCGCCCAACTCTTGTCCACGACAATGCTTGACTGCACATCACATAACCAACGCTTCAAAAGTTGAACGAATTGGACTACGAAGTTTTGCCTCATCGGCCATATTCACCTGACCTCTCGCCAATTGACTACCACTTCAAGAATCTCAACAACTTTTTGCAGGGAAAACGCTTCCACAACCAGCAGGATGCAGAAAATGCTTTCTAAGAGTTCGTCGAATCCCAAAGCATGGATTTTTACACTACAGGAATAAGCAAATTTATGTCTCATTGGCAAAAATGTGTTGATTATAGTTGTTTCTAGTTTGATTAACAAAGATTTGTTTGAGCCTAGTTATAATGATTTAAAATTCATGGTGCAAAACTGCGGTTACTTTTGCACCAACCAGATATATAAGATTGATATAATCAGAAGTAGCATTTTCAAAAAGTCCTTCAATGAAATAGGGGCTTAACACAATGAAATACAATGTAGTAACTTTCAAAGAGGCTAAAATGTGGGAAAATTAAGAAAAACAGAATAAAATTCAAAATTATAAAAAAAATTACAGGCTGTGTGTATGAAACTTAAAAAAAGTGAAAATTTTGATATTTATGTATTTAGTTTACTATTCCCTGGATTGTGTTACTGGGATTCATAGTTAGAAGACTGATAGTCTTAGTTGAGGAATTTAATAATATATGCATAAGTGTGTGCATGTATTAAAGAAAAAAACAATATCTAATGACACTTGTTAAACAACAGTAAGGAAGAAATTATCCAGGACCACTGGCAGAGATACAGGGATGACTGCAATGGGGTCTTGTAGCAGGGGAGAGAGTTTGAGCTCAGCTCTGAATAGGGCATGGGCAAGTAGAAATGTATAGCCAGGGGGCAGAGTGGAGGTCAGTGAGTGGAAAATGACTAAGAGAAAACATAATTGTTAAAGAAGCTTCTGGCTAAACCAACCTTACAGTATTCTTGCAGAAGACAGCCCAGGGTGATCAGACATTACGTAGGGAATGGTGGAAGATAACGAACCTGATCAGATATTGAAAGAGATCAGATGTCATGGGTGGGGGGATTCTTGTTAAACTGACTTAGCGGGGTTATTTGCTAAAATTGAATTTTACAAGCAGGTACATAGATGGGCTTAGGAGAAGGCTCAGGAGCCACACAACGGTTTGACCAGGCAAAGAATTGTTGTCATGTGCATGTATGTATATAGGTATGTATGTATATATCTGTCTGTCTCTTATCTATATGTCTAATACAATGTCTATCCTATTATTACAAATAACATGAGAATGGCAAATTTGTTACAGTTTACTGAGACACAATCATAATGCATGCTTTAGTATCTTAGAATAAATTTTGAAAAAATAAAATAGGAAGGGAGAGAATAAGCACAATAGTAGCCAAAAATATCTAATCTATATTCACATCTGGATTCTCGCTAACACTTTTATCAGCTGTAGCTTGAGGCGAAGTATTTAAATTATCTGAGCCTCTTTTCTTACTCAAAATGTGGACTCATTTTACCTATATCTTCGTGTTTTTATGAAGATTAATGATATAATATATATAAATATTTTAGCACCTTGTGTAGGACACAATAAGCATTGACTAAATGTTAAACACTGTCATCATCATTAATGTTATTTTATTCACAATCCATATAATGTCATTAATTTCTAGTTTGCAAAGTAATTTAATATTCACTATAACTGTACATTTTAAAATAGTCCTCTGCTGTAAGTAGTATTTTCATTTCTTAATTGAGGCTCTGAGTTTATATCTTTCCCAAGAGCGCATGGGTAAATAGGAGAAGACCCTGCGTACAAACCTAGGTTTGGCTCCAAATCCTCTTCTTTTCCCACTAAAATACCTTGTCTCCCAAAGGAAGGTGCTTCAAAGTAGAGGAAATGACCGTCCCTGAGGAAGAAGATAATTATCTCAACACTTTCAAATTAAACTGCATATTCATTAATCTTAATGAAAAAGTTGAAACTTTGTGTTTGTTGAGATTGGTTCCAGTTAATATGTCCCCATGAAGAAGCTGAGAAACCAATCATTTTAATAAGGCCCTCAGAAACTGATTAGTAAGTAAGTCAAATTTTTATAGCAATTACAGTAAGGAGTTGTGTCTGCAATGAAGAATTTTGTAATGAGACCCAGAGAGACAGTTTCATCATCAGTGTGTAAGCAAACTCTGACTTCATTTCTCTTTACCTAATGATCAGCAATTATTTAATTAAAATCAACAGAGGAAGAATGGCAGTTACATAAAATGGCATTTTTCTTAATTTTTCCAGATACTTTGACTTTTTGAAGTCTGGCTAGAAATAGAATTGCTAAACTAATTCCTTTTACACTGGTGCTCTTAAATTCTTTGGTGAGCCAGTGTATATTAATCTGTATAAAGCAATTTGGGAATATAATCACCAATTAATGTTTTTTACATTCAATGGCAAACTACAACTTTTATCACAATAAAAATTTTTGACATGTTCTATGGAAAGAATGCCCTATTAGAACGCATTAAAGGAAACTAAGGGCTGTTTCATTCTTTCTTGAACAAGAAATACAAGACAGACAACCAGTTAAAGGCCTACTCACATGTAGATAGGATATAAATATCAAATGTGGAGACACGCATGCTAATAATATAACATAGCACATGCCACATCTGCACAGTTTCAATGGGGTTGATGATTTATGAGCTTCAACAGTTGGGCAGATCATTGGTTACTGCATATTTTGAGAGTATACATTATAAACTGAACTAAGATAAAATGCTTATAACTGTGGTCTAATTATTTTCTAGAAATATAACAGGCCACAAATATCTTATTGCATAACAAATATTGTACTAAAACATATCAAAATAAATCACTCTAGTTAAAACTACTAAAATAAATGTTCTTGAAGGAAAATCTTAATTTTGCAGTTTAAAACATCAGGGCCATAATTGTTTCTGAATGTGTTTACTTACAAATGAAGGTATATGCAGAGCGTTATTCATGCACAGTGCTATACCACTTTGTAATTAAATAAGAAAGATTGTAACAAGGTGCATTAGAAATTAAGTTCCAAAAATTGAGAAAAGAAAAAAAAAGTCTGAGATAAGCGGAGTTTCAAATTAGAAATAAAATAAAACATTAATATGGAAATCTGTATAACAAATGGTTAAAAGATTCATGTGGTTGATGTGGGGGAGGTGGTGAGAAAACTATATTCTCTGTTTCAAACTTACACAACTTGTGTGACATTGAGCACCTAGTCTTCCGTCTACTGACCTTATTTTATTCACATGTAAATAAAGAGCAGAAGAAAATATATATTATTAATATTAAAACCTGAAATCAAGGGTTATTATAAAGGGTAAGTTGACATAATTTGTGAAAAGTTATTAGAACAATTTCAATATATTAGCCAAGCACACTGCCTATATATTAGCAATGGTCCACACTAGCAAATATGATTATATTTTCAACAAAAATGCTCATGTATTAGCAGCAGAAAGGATATTGTCAGAGAGAAAAGATAGACATTAACAATACTATTGACACAGGATTTTTCTAGGCCACTTTGCCATCCAGGGACCTCCACAGCCAGCAATACCTCCACATGTGGGCCTCGCTCAGCCCTGGGCCTGCTGCTGGAGGTACCCCACCAACTTGGCCCACCTGTGCTATAGCTTGTACCCATGTTCGGTGGTTCCCAAGCTCTTGTCCTATGTCCAGGAAGAATGAGGATATGCTGAAAATTGAAGAGTGAGGATGAGTGAAGAATTTTTTTGAGAGGCAGAATGGCTCTCACCAGAGAGGGGACATGGGTGTCAGGGGGTGGTCCCCCACCCCTGAGTTGGGTGGTTTCTCTAGTGTGGCTGGGTCCAAGGCTTTTATGGGCTCAGAATAGGGGAGAGTGTGCTGATTGGTTTATGAGTATGAAAAAAAGTTAAAACAAAGGCATGACTCAAAGTTGAGCATGACAGTGTAAGAAAACAAATAGGGAAGGGTAGGCATATGTAAAATAGGTGATGGGTGAAGATGAATCAGAGAAAACTTTGCCAGATGGGAAGACAGTTCCTTAATCTGGTTCATGGATTTGACTTGTAGCTTGGCTTTCAGGCTTTAGACTGTCTTTGGCGTGGAGGTGGTCTTTCACTGAGAACCCTCTCCATCTGCTTAGGCATTTGTCTGTCTCCTGCTGCTATCACTGATATAATTAAATGGTAAAAAAATTAAATTAATTTTTAAGACACTATATCTATTTGCTTGGTATTTTTAAATGTAAAGATTATTCTAAATGCTAATGAGTTTTCATTGTTGAACTTAGTGGTGTGATTCAAAAAATTAATGAGATGAAAGAAATGCATTATTCCCCAATACATTTTTTTAGAAAGTGTTTAATAAAAATTAATTCCTCATCATAAATAAAGCTCCAAGGAAAATAGAAATAAGAAAAATATTAACATAATAATAAAGATGATCTGTCACAAATTAGTAGTCACTATCATATTTAATGGAGAAAAAGTAGAAATGTCTTAATGAAAATCAGGAAAGAGAGAGATTCCTTTTACCTCCATTAATTTTCTTTTAAAATTATAGCCTAAGAATTTTTGTGAGGGTGGTAGGCAGTAGGAAAAATAGAGACTAGGAAGTAAGAAGCCACATGCAATAAAGAAAGAAACCAAATGCAATAAAGATAAGAAGACAAATAAAAGAAATAATTATTAGCAAAAAGGAGACAGGTATTCTATTATTTCTGGGCAATATAGAAAAGCCAATACAATGTATATAAATTAACAAAGTTTTATTAATGTGGCCAGTTACAAATATATATATATATATATATATATACACACACACACACACATACATATGCATATATATATACAACTATATATGTAATAGCTTAATCTTGCATCATTGTCAATAAAAAATACTTCTGACTATACTAAGGAGAAAATGAGCAGAATATTGTTATAATAAAAAATGATAGGACCAACACAAAGACACTTTAAAAGGTTTACTGTGGGTCATACAATAAAGAAGCCCAGTACATTTCATGAAGGAACATACCTAATATCATAAATATTTCAATTCTACCTTCTAGTTAATTTATAAATGTGGTACAATTATAATAACAAAATGGGTTTTCTTTTAGAAAATAACAGAGATTCTAAAATTATGTGTGTATATACATATACACATACACATATATGCAGGGGGTGTATATACACAGATATTTATTTAGAAAAATATAATGGATGATCTTGACTATAATTTTTTGAAAAAACAGAATATTAGGTGAGAAAATACACTGCCACTTAGTAAGTCATTTTCAATCTATAATAATCTTAAAACTGTGATGGAAGAGTTGGGAAAGAGTCGCTCTGTTAATGGCACAATACAGAAATCAGAGAAGCAAACCAGGTTTGTAGGAGTATTTCAAATAATTTTATTATTGCTTTGTGAGCTCCTACTCATAATCATACCTCAACAGAATGATACTGACCTCTATTTTAGACCAGGCCCTTCTGTTACACGTTCTCCTAGTACAACACAATTTTTTTTCATAATTGATTATACTTTGGGAAAATTTATTTCACTGTGCATTAATATCCCTTCCCCATCAAAATATGTGACATATGAGCATGGGTCTTCTCTGTATTTACTTGCCATTGTGTCTCAAGCATATAATATAGTGTTTGACACATAGTAGGTACTCACTATTTTAAATAAACAGAAAAAGATGTCTTAAACACCAAATGAGGCTCTGATCATCAACCAGTTTTATGGAGAATAAATAAAGTTAAAATGTGGAATCCTTGATTTATTCCCCATAGTAAAATAAATTATTGATTAATGAGCTATTTATAGTTATTATAAAAATAATTATGACTAATTAAAGAGTTAATTACACTTTTAAAAGACATAAAATTGCTCCAGATTAACATTGATACAATGTTAGGATGGAGAAACTCAAGCATAGCCAAGAGAAAGAAAAAGAGGAAGGAAGGAAGGAAGGAAGGAGGAAAGGAGGAAGGGAAAGAAGATAGGAGGGAGAGAAGAAAGGAAAGAGGGGAAAGAGAGAGAAAGAAGAGTTAAAAGAGGAGAGAGAACAAAGAACTTAATGGGTATATTTGCACTCATTTAAGCTTCTCTATTTTGAAACTCAACAACAAAAATTTATGCACAGGAAACAGTGAGGAGAAGATTTCAGTAAATGAAAACATATTCAGATATTTTAAAATAACATAGGATTATAAATTAGTAAATAAATCTGAAAAACAATGTGAAAATACATAGAAATCATGAACAATCTCAAATAGAAAAAAGTGAATAAATAACAAACATGAAATATCAATTTCTATTAATGATCAAACATATACACATAAAAGAAGAAACAGCATTTTTAAGTAATCAACTTGGCAAATTTATAATGCTTAATAATAGTGCAGGAAAAAATGGGCATTCTTACAGCAGTTCTGTGAGTGAAATTGTCAAAGCTTTCTAAGAGATTTCTTTCATTTGAACAATTTCATAGTGAGTCCCTAGTTTGTGTCAGGCACTACAGAAAACAGTGAAAAGGAGACCAAAATGTTTGCAGACACAGTAAACATCAAAAAGAGGCCAGGCACGGTGGAACACACCTGTAATTCCAGCACTTTGGGAGGCCGAAGAGGGCAGATCACCTGAGGTCAGGAGTTTGAGACCAGCCTGGCCAACGTGGCGAAACCCCATTTCTACTAAAAATACAAAAATTAGCTGGATGTGGTGGCGTATGCCTGTAAATCCAGCTACTCAGGAGGCTGAGGTAGGAGAGTGACCTGAACCTGGGAGGTGGAGGTTGCAGTGAGCCTAGATTGTGCCACTGCACTCCATCCTGGGAGACAGACCAAGACTCCATCTAAAAAAATAAAATAAGATAAAATAAAATAAAGTAAAATATCAAAAAGACATCAAATAAGCTAACAATTTTAAAATATTATATAGTGATAAATGTTATGAGAAAAAAGGTATATGGGAAGGAATACAGTGGTAGTAGTATTATAATGAATCCTTACACAGCAGGATTCTAGATCTTCACATAGTTTAACCCAGTCTTCAAAGCAGCACTTGAGGCATTTACTATTACTGTTACTCTTTTAAAGATGATGAAAATAAGACACAGAGATGTTATGTGACCAAGTTCTTATAGAAGGTAATGGCAGAGCCAGATTTACAGCCAGATAGTCCACCTCCAGGGCTCTCACACTTTATAACCATGGAAGTGTCAGTAAGTGAGAGAAAGCATAGCAATATCTGAGAAAGACTTATTCCAGGGAGGGAAAGCAAGTACAAATACTCACGGCTGCCCTGGCCCTGGAGTGTTTGAGGTCAGAGTGGATAGAAGAATGGTGATTTCAAGGTAGCACTAAGAGATCAAGAATCAGAAAGTTAACAGGGGCCAGATCATGCCAGATTTTACGGGCTGTCATAAGGACTTTGAATTTTTGGGTGAAACAGGGCAACCATTGCAGAATTTCTGTGTGGAGGCAATTCTGTTTAAAAGGATTATTATGGCTACAGTGTTAAAACAAAAACAGTCGACTGTAGGCGGAAAGCATAGAAACTACAAACCTACTTGGAAAAATATTTGTATTACAAAAAATGGTAAGCAAGACCACAGAATAAGAGTGCAGTTGGTAAAATGTAGTTGAATGCTGGAGCCAGAATTCCTACCAGAGTGAATGTGAGATAGGAGCAACAGGAGTCAAGCCTTACTCTAACGATTTTGCCTGATGCAACCATGAAGTTTCCATGCACTGAGATAGGAAAAGTTAAAAAGAAGCCGATTTGAGGTGGTTTACCAAGAGTTCAGTTTGGACAATAAATTTGAGATGTTTAATATGCTTCCAAGTAAAGGTGTCGAATAGGATGTTGAATATAGGAGTATAGAATTCAGAGGAGTGTGTTGAGATAAGGAAGTAATTGGGAAATTTTACATGCACACACACACACATACACGGTCCTCACTTAATTTCAATGATAGGTTCTTGGAAACTGTGACTTGACACAGAACAAAATATAATGAGATCAATTTTATCAGAAGCTAATTGATGTAAACAAGAGTTAACTTCCTACGGCATATTTCTGGTAACAAAAACATCACCAAATTTCTTTTTTTTCTTCTTTTTCAAATTCATGTAAATTTGAGGACTGGCTTTTTCATTGCTGGAAAAAAGTGGATCTAGATAGAGATTGCATTGAATCTGTAGATCATTTTTTATTGCCATCTTAATAACGCTGTCTTCCAATCCATGAACATGAGAGGACTTTCCATTTATTTAGGCCTTTATTAACTTTCAGCCATGTTTTATAATTTTCATTTCACAAATCTTTGATTTTCTTGGTTAAACATATTCCTAGGCATTTTATTCTTTTGGATACATTATAAATTGATTTTTTTAACTTTTATTTTAGGTTTAGGTGTACATGTGAAAGTTTGTTATATAAGTGAACTTGTGTCATGAGGGTTTGTTGTACAGATTAATTCATCTGTACGCAGGTATTAAGTCCAGTATCCAGTAGTTGTCTTTTCTGCTCCTCTCTCCCCTCTCACCCTCTGCCCTTAAGTGGACCCCAGTGTCTGTTGTACCCTTCTTTGTGTCCATGAGTTCTCATCATTTAGCTTCCACTTATAAGTGAGAACATGGGGCATTTGGTTTTCGATTCCTGTGTTAGTTTGCTAAGGATAATAGTCTCCAGCTCCATCTACAGTCTCACAAAAGACATGATCTCATTCTTTTTTATGGCTGCAGAGTTTTCCATGGTGTATATGTACCACATTGTCTTTATTCAATCTGTCATTGTTAGGCATTTAGGTTGATTACATATCTTTGCTATTGTGAATAGCACTGCAATGAGCATTCACATGCATATGTCTTTATGGTAGAATAATTTCTAAAATAAATACCAATACACTTCTAATTATCTCACAAAATTAATGTGAGATAGATGATAGATAGATAGATAGATAGATAGATAGATAGATAGATAGATAGATGATAGATAGATTTAAGAAACATTAATAAAAGCAAGTAAGATAATTATTTACCTGCTTATTCCAGTTCAGGGCGGCAGGTAGCCAGACCCTATCTAGCAGCTCAGGACACAAGACAGGCACTGATCCTGGACAGGATGCCATTCCATGGCAGGGCACACTCACACACCCACACTCAGTCTGAGACCATGTAGATGTGCCAATTCGTCTAACGTGCACATCTCTGGGATGTGGGAACACACAGGTTACCCAGAGAAAACTCACACAGACATCAGGGGAACACACAAACTTCACACAGACAGTGGCTCTGGCCAAAGATTGATGTTTAATTTTTAGTCAACTTTATAATAAAATGATGCTGAACAAAAGATTGTTATTCTAGGACCTGTTGGGTGTGTGTGTGTGTGTGTGTGGTGTGTATAAAAACTGAATGAAATTATCGAGGAAAGGAAGATGTGCAGCTATAAAAAGACAAAATGGCAGAGAAGTGACTGGATCTGTGTCTCTCCAATATTAACAAGAGAAGGCAATGAAGAAGGAACAGCAATAAAACTGAGAAGGTACATCCAGAGAAGTAGGAGAAAATCAGGAGAGTGTAGGAATCCACATAAGGAAAGATAATCAAAAAGTGACTAGCTCTGGCAAATACTGCTGACAGGATAAACAGCATGTGATGGAGACTTGACAATCGTTTTATGCAACATAGAGGTCGTGTATGGCCTTGGTAAGATTTTCAGTGGAGTGGTGGAGGAGGCGGGTGTAAAAGGCTATGGAAGTTATTTTAAAAAAAATGAAAGGAGACAAACTGGAAGCAACATGTAAAGACACAACACTTTAAGGAGTATTATCAGAAAAAGTCAATTTAGCAATAAGTAAAAAGTTTTACAGTAGCCATATTGTCTTGTTCAACACATATTTTTTAGTATTTTGTTCTAAAAATGTTGGATTATTTCTAACAAGTTAAGAATAAAATATTTTATAATAGCTTATTATTTTACTAATTAGAGAAAAATCACAAAATGCCAAAATATGTTGTGCCGCAGTAGATTTATTTAGTTTTTAATTAAATCCATGTTCTGAATTATAATACTGCATTATTATGACCTACGTATTCTGATAGTGTTAGAATGGATTTAGCAACTCATTCTGACATGTTAATTGTACTCTAAAAAAAGCCATGCTAAAAGTGTGTGTTATAGTAACAGACAATCCCTTTTCTATCCTGACCTGATTAACCTTGTTATTCACTCTATTATTGCTATCATCTCACCAACAAGCTCATGATTCAGATCCAGGTATGATTAGTACTTAAAATTTGCCAGCATTCCAAGGGTGGCACCTTAGCTAAGCAGGAAGAAGGTAGCTCTTGGAATCTTACTGTCTTGATGTCAAAGCTCATTTGTACCATGTACTGGTTAAGTTAAATTAGATAATATTCTGACTTCTCTCAAATGGACTCCTCAAAACCAGTTCTGAATGGTGGGCAAAAGAGGCAAAGCTGCTTTAACATTATGAACTCCTCGGTGAATGGTGCTCATAAAATTCAGAAACTCAAAGCTGGCTCTGTCCCGGAAAACATTTCATTCTACAATGTAGGAAGCACATGGTACATCTGAGTCCCCTCCTAACACGTTTGCATATTATATGACTGAAATTAATCGGTAATATAAAAACAGAAACTTTCACATTAGATGTACTGGACTTCAAGCCTTAATTATACTACTTAATAGTTCTGAACATTACGGAAATTACTGAACTCTGAAACATTGTAAGGAAGGTGGATAACATATAAAACTCATGAGAAGCAGTGCCTATGAGGCAGATAATATCCCCTAAAGTTACTGTATATGGTAAAACTTTGTATATTATATATGCATATATATTATTCTATGAACAATACATCCACACTGACTCTGTATACATAAGACAGGCTGGTGTGTGCATGTGTGTTTGTGTGTATATGTATGTGACTATGTTAACTTGGCCTAGAGTTGTGTTTTCAGAACATTTTTTCCACATTCTTTTTTCTTACATTGACAAATCACATGGACTATTGTGTGCTAAGCATATTTATCTTAAATTAAATCACATTTATTTAAATAAATCCAAAACTAAATTTTATATAGCCACTGCAAGTGATAATTCTGTGCCAATTGTCACAAATAGAAAGCAACAAATATTATATATTTTCAAATATTGAAAATACCAAAATGTCTGTGTGCTATACATAACAATCTCATATGATATTTTAGTAAATATTGGCAAAAATTGCTGTATTAGGAATTAATTAGAAGTCTTTGAAAATCACATTAGCTTAAGTTAGTTCAAGTTATCTTAAAACAGGTTTTATGGTTAAATTTAGATACTAATGTGAAGACATTAATATTATTGTATTAAATTATGTATTTTTTAAAAGCATTTTTATATCTGCCTTACCCAATCTGAACATTATCATAAAAGCAGAAAGGAGGTGTTCTAAATGAATTACTGTCAAGGTACAAATTCTGGACAAAAGGAATGAGCTATAATTATGACATTCAGGCTCAAAAGTTTATTTTGCAGAGGTAGTGTAAAAAGCAGAAAATTAATTTTGAAGCCAGAGTGAGAACACACTTATAATGACAAAATAACGATTTTTCTAATCATAGGCAATAAGGGTTGAACCTGAATTTGGCAACGTGGGTAGGATTTAAAGGCTATTGAATCATTGAAAAGAGATTCTACCACCCTTCTACTGAAGCAGGATACTTCCCTGACGCCTTCACAGGACTCGCCATAGGTGTGCCTCATTTACTCAGCCTGCCACTCTCAACTCCTTGTGGGAGGAGTGCAGGAGTGAGCAAGGCAGGAACTGGAGTGCAGGAGCACTGGGACCAGCTGGCTTTTTCAGTGCTGGTGAGATCAAACTCCCTTTACTTGGTCCCCAATGAATTCCACTCTTCATGGGAGAGAGTGCACAGGTGAACACGTGCAGGAGCTGGAGAAACAATTTTGGGCACCAGCAGGAGTGAACTCTGTGCAGGCTACACGGCAGCATTCAGGCTGGGTGCCTGTGACACCTGAAGCCCCAGAGGGTGTGTTACAGTGCTCTTTTAGCTTGTCTTCCATGGATAGCTTAAGTGTTAACAGCTCATTGGGCCTGTGGCTTCCCTCCACCAGGGAGGGCAAAGGCGAGTGTGACAGCCCTTTGTATCCATAATCATGGCTCCCGAGTTCTTGTCCAGTGTCCAGGAAATATGAGGTCACACAAGTGAATTGAAGGATGGTAAATGCAGGGGATTTTATTGCCAGTGAAAGTGTCTCTCAGTGGGAAGGGGAGCTGAGAAGAGGATGGGGAGGGTAGGTAATCTTCCTCTGAAGTCCAGCCCACTCCAGCTGGATTCTTCTCCAAAGTTACACCATCAAGCTGAAGTCAAGCCACTTCTCTCTGACGTCCAGCTATAGTCCCCAACATCCAGCTGCTTATCCACTCTGCCGGCTGAGTCTGGGGTATTTATAGGCACAGGATGGGGCAGGGCTGGGCCATGGATAGTTTAGGAAAAGCAAACATTCCATCAGGAATACAAGGATGGAAGTTCTCACTTTGGGCCATGGTCTCAAGCTTTTCAGCTTGAGGTGGGAATTCACTAGGGACCTGCCCCATCTGTCTAGAATTTTTCTGCCCTCTGTCCCCATCACTAGTAGGTAGCATCCTAAATTGAGTTGAGGTATAGAAAAACCACAGTCCAAGAGTTGGATCAGTTTGAAGAGATCCCAGAGGAGAAGGAAAAAACAGCCCACCCTCCTAGGCTTTAGATAAGGAGACTAATAAAGGCTGATATGAATGACAGTTCTAAACTGAAGAGTGAAGTATTAGTTTCTTCAGCTGCCATAACATAGTACCACACACTGAATGACTTAAGACAACAACAATGTGTTTTTGCACAGGTCTGGAGGCTAGAAACCCCAAATCAAGGTTTCTGCAAGGCCATCCTCCTTTCTGAACTCTAGAGAAGAATCCTTTGTTTCTTCTTTTAGTTTCTAGTAACCCCAGGCATTCCTTGGCTTGTGGCAGCATAGTAACAATCTCTGCCTCCATTTTCACATGGCTGTGTGCTATGGTTTCAATGTTGACTCCAAATCTCATGTTGAAATTTAATTGCTATTTTGATGGTATTAAGAGGTATGACCATAAAGAAGTGATTCTGTCAGGAAGGCAAAAAGAGTCAAAGTCTGTAAAATATTTGAAGCAATGTATTCTGAGCTAAATATGAGTGACCATGGCCCATGACACAGCCCTTAGGATGTCCTGAGAACATGTGCTCAAGGTGATCAAGGTACAGCATGGTTTTATACAATTTAGGAAAACATGAGACTTCAATTAATTTATTAATATCATTTAATTTTAGTGACATATAATTTAATCACCCATTTCTAAAAAAATCATAGATAAAATCCTACAAACATCAAATAAAAAAACCTTATAAATATATATACCTACTATATACCCATAAAATTAAAAATTAAAATTAAGAAATTAAAAAATACAAATTGCCCTGGACCCTGAGACAGATGCATGCATCTTGGAGTATGTGCTAGAGGCATGGGATGAGTTTGGTGGATCAGTGTGGTCTGTGTATATTTCTGGGTGTGTGAGGTGTGAGTCCCAATGTGGGCAAGTAGGACAGGAAATATTATGCACCTTACTGTATTTTCTACACTACCTAGAAAAATACTTAATACTATATAATCATCAAAAATGCAATAATGACGAAGACACTGTGTTCGATTTCAACCTATTCATAGTCTAGCATTATGAAACATGCACTTAAAATGAACTGTAATAAAATGTGGTAGCTACGATACGAGCAATCTGAGCTAAGGGCTGTCAAAATGCAGGAGTAGAGATTATTAATTTTACATGGGAGCCTCCAGGAAGTGTTTAAGAGAAGACAACATTTGCATAATTCAAGTAAGCAACTCTTGAGTTAAGTTACCTTCTTTCTATCTTGGGGAGGACTTTAATTAGGACTAGAATAAGAAAAGCTTACTTTCTTGCTATATGGAATGAGTCTTATCTGAATTTCTCTATGCTAGATAGATGGCTCTCACAGCTTATCACAGTAACTGTTGACCACATTTACAACATAAAACCCAGAAAAATCACATGAGGCTATTTAGTGATTTGTAGACTGACCTTAAAAATTAACCCTAACACAAAATTAATACAGATAAAAATTATTTAATTTGCAACTGAAAAACAGTCTGTGTTTGGAGAATTGTAGGTTACTCTTCATAATGTGAGGTCCGTCCAGGTTCAGTGGCTCATGCCTGTAATCCTAGCACTTTGGGAGGCCAAGGCGAGGGGATCAGGAGGTCAGGAGATCGAGACCATCCTAGCCAACATGGTAAAACCCCGTCTGTACTAAAAATACAAAAAAAAAAAAAAAATTGCTGGGTGTGGTGGCATGCACTTATAATCCCAGCTACTCAGGAGGCTGAGACAGGAGAATAGCTTGATCCAGAAGGCGGAGAGTGCAGTGATCCAAGATCCCATCACTGCACTCCAGCCTGGAAGAGCAAGACTCCATCTCAAATTAAATAAATAAATAAATAAATAAATAAAATGTGACCTCTGTGGATAGTAAACTCCTGGCAATAGATAGCACAATTATTCTCTCATGCCAACGATTATTCTCTCTAGATGCACTCAGACCTCTAACTTTCACAGTCTTAACCAAAGTCCTTCAGTGTTAAATTACAACTTCATTTTGTGCCTGAAACATCTCAACATTATTCTGAGAAGTACTTAGGAATATTTAGCTATATACCTCTTCTGTGTATCTAGTCATTGATTGAAAACTTGATCACTTTAACAATATTTTTCAGTTAACAAATATTTTGTCAACACCTACCATGTGCTAAATACTGTTATAAGTACTGGGGCAGGGCTGGGGCAATGCAGTCAATGGCCCTTTAATCAAAATTGTATTACCATAGAGAAGGAATAATGGATGTGAGGAGAAACCAGCAATTTTCTCCACAACTTAATGAATGAGAATCAACATTTTTTGTGTGTGGGGTGGGGAATGTAAACATGGCTGGTGTTAATGTAGTGCAGTGGGGAGGCCAGAAGAGGGAACAAGTTTGAGCTTTGGGAGTAAATTATCAGGCACCCAAGTAAAGTGATCAATTGCATATGACACCAAAACAATCCACAATTTTTGGCTATACAAAAAACAGATTTGTGTTCCCTTAAGTCCATAAAGACTATGATACAATGCATCATGTACGCCACTTATGTAATGAAAAGGAGAGTATGTCAGGATTAGGAAATAAGAAATTTGGTCCCTTTCCTTGTAATGGTTACTTGTCGGACGAAAGGATGAGATGGTTAATGGTACACATTCTGGAATCGGGAATCTAGTTCCTGATTCATTGAAAGTGTGACATTGATCAAGTCACTGAACCTCTGAAAGACTCAGTTTTTTGTCTATAAAATGAGAGTAATAGTAACTGCCTCAGGGTTGAGTTACAATAATTAAATTAGCACAAATATTTGAAGTATGCTACTTCAAAAATGCATTATTGTTGCTATTATTATTACTACTACTTGGAGTAGTATTTTTGTTATTTATAAAATGAGGAAATTGAAGAAAACAGATTTTGTTTTATGCTTTGATATGCTATAATTTTAATTATAGGAAATAACACTTGACTCATCTTCCCTGGAAAACCCAAGTGGCAGAGAATGTGAAGCATAGAGCATGAAATTGATATGTACAGTTTGAGTAACCGTATAAACAGGTTTAGTATGATAAAAATCCCCTCCCAAATTTTATTTAATTCTAGTACCCATTCAAAAAAACTGGAGTTGGGGGAATATAGTATTGTAGAACAGTCAAAAAAAAAACAAAAACAAAAACCACAAACTCAACAGTTGGCTTTTTCTCTAGAGATGTACTTCCCACAGGGTCATTTTTAAGGAAAAAATCTTAATTGCTTTTTGCTTTCTAAGGAAAACAAGGGAGTCTTCTCCTTTGCACTTCTCCCAGTTTCTCTTTTGTCAGGTTGAAAGTGTTTACCATTCTCATATATAACACTCACTTTTCAACTCTGCATCTTTATTGGAGAGACTTCTCTTCATTCTCAGGTTGGTGAAAAATGCATCTATCTAGAATTGTTAGATGGAGCTTGCATTGTAGATTTTATTTTCTTCTACGATTTATAGAATGCATTCATGGTTTTATCTATTATGTTATGTGTGTAGGGTGTGAGAGAGATACATAAAAGAGAGATATTTTTCAATAAAATTATATAATTTGATAATTACAAATGATTAATGGAGAGCATCTGATAATTATTTTTTATATCTATTATGTGTTAATATGTGATGCCTCTTTTCATAGTCAACATAGTCAAACACGCAATTAAATTGATATTATTAAGTCATATTGAGGAACAGGAAACTTAAAAACAAAACAAAACAAAAAACTAGAATAAAACATGTTCAGTTTTATAAAATAAGTCACAGAGCCAGGATCCAACCAAGGTCTGACAATAGAAACAGAACTTTTTAACTGGGATACTTTTTTCTTGTTGCTGTTGTTTTTAAGATGGAGTCTCGCTCTGTTGCCCAGGCTGGAGTATAGTGGTGCAATATCAGCTCACTGCAACTTCTGCTTCCTGGGTTCAAGTGATTATCCTGTCTTAGCCTCCCAAGTAGCTGGGATCACGAGTGCACCACCACACCTGGCTAATTTCTGTATTTTTGTAGAGAGAGAATTTCACCATGTTGGCCGGGCTGAACTTGAACTCCAACCTCAGGCAATCCACCCCCCTCAGCCTCCCAAAATGCTGGGATTAGAGGCGTGAGACACCACGCCTGGCCTGACTGGGATACTTAATATTGCTTCATACCTGGTCTAAAAAAGAATCCATATTTATTGGTAATTTAATTTGAAATAGAGTAATTCAATAAGGGAAGGTTACGTGTGTATTTTTGATTTAGGTGGTGAGGAAATCCTCTAAATACCCCTGAGGTCCCCAATTCTCTATTTCTTTGTACACCTTGCACCCCCTAGGATCATATCTAACCCCTAGTTTCCTGTAATTTTACTACTGCTATTCATCACCTGGATAACCATCACTCAGGGCTATTTGTATTTAGTTTATGGGGAGTACTAACAATGCCATCTTCTACATTCCTGTTTGTGCTGAATCATCCTTAGTACTACAGAATGAGATATGATTTTCCAAGTAAGAATCTCTCTATTGCCAGTCTTTGAAAATTACATAAAGGAGAATATTTCAGGCAGCTGCAGGCATAAAATCTTGAATCAGAAATCTGGAATTATCTGTGGACATGTCTGTAATCTCTGTTCAGTCATGAATCTAAGGATCTTAGAGACTGTTTTAACAAACCTGTAAGAGATTTTGCAGCCTAAACATAAAGGTATTCTAAGGCACTTTATATCGTTTTTAGAACTTTAACAATTATTCATTTGTAAAAATTTACCCACTAATTAATGCCTCAAATTTTTATGAATTAAACCAAACCTCTAGAGCCATGTAGAATGTACTCTGTTTCAGTTAGTAATTTTCTCCTCTATCCATAGAAAAATGTTCTTTCCAAGTTTGGTGGTTGAAAACTTGGATTTTCACTGTGGGTAAGTTTGCACTTATTTTCACTATGCAATGAGATTTACCTTCCTGCCTGCTTTCTAAATTTTCTGGTAACTGCTAGCCAGTAATAATTATAGATAAATTTCATCAACTTGTGGTTGAACATAGTTTAATACTGCAGATTACAAGAAGGGTCTTGGGAATAATCGTTTGCTCTAGAGATGATATAGCCATCAGAAGGTATGAAACAACCCCATCTCCAGCAAATATATTGTCCGGCTGAAAGGCTATCTCAAGATTCTTATTAGATTGATTTACACTTTTTGTTCTGCAGAATGTGAATGTTCATTGACAAAATATCTAATTCATGGAATTTCTCTCATATAAATATGAGAGAAATATATAAGCTATAAGTATGCGAATATACATATAGGTGTGTGTATATGTATATACACACATATGTATAGACATATATATAGACATGTATGTGTGTGAGTGTGAGTGTGTGTGCATGTAAATTTGTAAGCTACATGAATGATGTGTAGAGTAAATAACTTTACTAGGGAGGCTGTGAATTATTAAGAGATTTGACAGAGCACAAAGATGTCCCATTTGATGGAGGAACACTTGTGGATTATTCTCCGTTATATCTATTAACATCATGCAAAGCACTGATTATATTTCTAATATACTTAAAACATAATTTGAGAAATATTTTCTAAAAAATTTTTCAAATGTAATATATCCTATGTTTGAAAATAAATTTCCAAAATATCAAAGAAACTCTCCAGTGAATTCCCAAAGAAGAATCAATCCCTTCCTAAATTTCTGTCCTTCTTATAACTCTATAAGAATACATACAAGTTTTGAAAAGTATTTATTTACATTAGTACCTTCATAAATGCTGACAGTAATCTGTATGTTTTACTTATTTTTGAATCTCTAGAACATAGAAGTATATGATATCTAGTGGATGATAATTTCATGTTAGAATTGGGAGTCCATATCCAGGATATGTTTATATAGTGTGAACATGGACAAATAATTCAGCCTTTAACTTGACTTTGATGGCTACTGTCATCTGCTTTTTGTTCTTCACTTGAAAAGAAAGCAAATATGAGATTAGATTAAAAATATTGTGATAACACTTTAGGCTGATGAATTATTTCATCATATGCCTTTTTTCTCTAATCATTGAGAATATGCTAATAATGAAAAAGAGATTAGGTTTAAAAAGCAGACTTGTTTAGTCCTATTACAAAAAGAACTATAATCCCCTGTAATTATCTTAAAAATATGAAACTCCAAACATGTCATTATTGGAAATAAGGGATATTTAGAAGTAATCTTGGAAGGGTGTATTTCCAAGGTGTACTTACTACCAGTTTTCAGCCATTAAACTTTGTTTAACGGTTATATAATAGGGACTGTCTACATTTATTCATTGTGGAGCCTATTACATAACAGGAGCTGAGAAAAGATTTGCTGAAAATAATAATGTCAAAGTGTGATCATAGATATTATATAAAAGGAGCACAGATAAAGGTGTAAATTAATAGATAAAAAGTCCTAATTTTTTATTTTATTTTAGTTATTATGAAGATTTGTAACTCATATTGATGTAGAATTGAGAAAATGCTCAGTTTCACCGATGTGACAGAGTTCATTCTTTTGGGGCTAACCAGCCGTTGGGAATGGCAAGTTCTCTTGTTCATCATTTTTCTTGTGGTCTACATTATCACCATGGTGGACAATATCGGCATGATGTTGTTAATCAAGGTCAGTCCTCAACTTAACATCCCCATGTACTTTTTCCTCAGTCACTTGTCATTTGTTGATGTGTGGTTTTCTTCCAATGTCACCCCTAAAATGTTGGAAAACCGGTTATCCGATAAAAAAAATTTCTTACGCTGGCTGTTTAGTACAGTGTTTCTTCTTCATTCCTCTTGTCCATGTGGAAATTTTTATTCTTGCTCTGATTGCCTTTGATAGATACATGGCGATTGGGAATCCTCTTCTTTATGGCAGTAAAATGTCAAGGGTTGTCTGTATTTGACTGATTACTTTCCCTTACATTTATGGTTTTCTGACGAGTCTGGTAGCAACATTATGGACTTACGGCTTGTACTTCTGTGGAAAAATTGAGATCAACCATTTCTACTGTGCAGATCCACCTCTCATCAAAATGGCCTGTGCCGGGACCTTTGTAAAATAATATGCAATGATCATACTTGCCAGCATCAACTTTACATATTCCCTGACTGTAATTATCATCTCTTATTTATTCATCCTCATTGCCATTGTGCGAATGCACTCAGCAGAAGGAAGGCAGAAGGCCTTTTCCACATGTGGGTCCCATCTGACAGCTGTCATATATTCTATGGTACTCTGATCTTCATGTATGTCAGACATCCCACAGAAGAGTCTGTGGAGCAGGGGAAGATGGTGGCTGTGTTCTATACCACAGTGATCCCCATGTTGAATCCCATGATCTACAGTCTGAGGAACAAGGATGTGAAAAAGGCCATGATGAAAGTGATCAGTAGATCATGTTAAACAAAATAAAATCAAATTTGAATTAATTTTGTCTTCTATTATTTGATTGGAGAAATGTTATTGCCCAGTACTTAGGAACATTAAGATAAAGATATTCTGTGGGTTGAAAAGAAAAATAAAAGTGATGCAAATGGAGAAAACATAAGGTAGAATGTTTCGTTTCTGTTCATGTGAGTATGGAGATTAATTTAATATGAATAAATTAATTAGTTGAAATGGTGATGTGCGCCAAAGTTCATAGATGTGCTAATGGAAGTTGCTCAAATACTTAGCTGCAATGAAAAGAATTTCTCTTATTCACAAGTGCAGTTGCATGAATTTAGGTAATATTTATTTGCCCAATTAAACACAAATTTGGGGCAGAAAAAATTCAAAATATTTAATTTGGTTTTCCAGTGTGAGTATGTAAAATAGTGGTCTCACTAATGGTTATGAGATTGTTTATTGTTTAATGCATCTTTCATTATGTTGGGTAGGGTCTGTTCAGAGACTGCTACTTTGAAAATAGCAATACTATTGTATTTTATGTTTTTTAACTTTTTGGTGTTTCTTAAGAAACAACGTGGTAGATGTCTCTTTTTCACAGATCCCGGTAACTGCCATGTTTCAACTCTGCGATTGCCAGTCACCAGACTGTGGTTTGCCCCTGCTGGTGTCTTCACTCTGACTGAAGAGTAGGAGAATTAGTGGAAGAAGTTGTCATTGTAAAACCATGGCTCTCCAAATTCCACAGAATGAATTACATTCCACTCATGTGAGATATTTGGTACACCTGTGACCAAGACATGGCACTTACATATTCTAGTTAACTTTTGCATTTGAAATAAATTCAGTATTTAGGTTGCACTATTTGTTGTTATCAATAAGATTTTCTGACATAATAATGGGAACATAATTTCACATCTCTTGCACCTTATTTCATGAAGCACAAGGATGAAGCTACAACTTAACTTATTTCATCAAAGTCTATGTCCTTAGGCTAAATAAATAAGTAAATAATCACTATCTGTTTTGATGCAAACAATATATAGCTAAAGAAATGTAACTTACATATTTTGAATTGTATATTTAAAAAATTAAAAATTATCTGCAAAGATGTGAATATAAAACAAGATTGGTGCCATCTGAGAAAAAAGCATTCTTCTTTTCTTTAACTTTTATTTTAAGTTCAAGGGTAGGTGCGCAGGTTTGTTATATCAGTAAACGTGTTTCATAGAGGTTTGTGGTACAGATTATTTTGTCACACAGGTATTAAGCTTAGTACTCATTAGGTATTTTTCCTGATCCTCTCCCTCCTCCCAACCTCTACCCTCTCATAGCCCTCAGTGTGTGTTGCTCTGCTCTATGTGACCATGTGCTCTCAACATTTAACTCACACTTCTTTTTTTTTTATTATTATACTTTAAGTTTTAGGGTACATGTGCACACTGTGCAGGTTAGTTACATATGTATACATGTGCCATGCTGGTGCACTGCACCCACTAACTCGTCATCTAGCATTAGGTATATCTCCCAATGCTATCCCTCCCCCCTCCCCCCACTCCACAACAGTCCCCAGAGTGTGATATTCCCCATCCTGTGTCCATGTGATCTCATTGTTCAATTCCCACCTATGAGTGAGAATATGCGGTGTTTGGTTTTTTGTTCTTGCGATAGTTTACTGAGAATGATGTTTTCCAATTTCATCCATGTCCCTACAAAGGACATGAACTCATCATTTTTTATGGCTGCATAGTATTCCATGGTGTATATGTGCCACATTTTCTTAATCCAGTCTATCATTGTTGGACATTTGGGTTGGTTCCAAGTCTTTGCTATTGTGAATAGTGCCGCAATAAACATGAGTGTGCATGTGTCTTTATAGCAGTATGATTTATAGTCCTTTGGGTATATACCCAGTAATGGGATGGCTGGGTCAAATGGTATTTCCAGTTCTAGATCCCTGAGGAATCGCCACACTGACTTCCACAATGGTTGAACTATTAACTCACACTTCTAAGTGAGAACATGAGGTATTTGGTTTTCTGCTCCTGCATTAGTTAGCTAAAGATAATGGTCT